>NC_090653.1:289948539-290068539 GCF_040937935.1 Hyperolius riggenbachi
TAAATCCTGGCCTGCATGCATGGAGGGCGGAGTCTAGGGTGCCAGGACATCTGTGCCTATAGGCTCCTGTGATGTAAATCCGGGCCTGCATGCATGGAGGGCGGAGTCTAGGGTGCGAGGACATCTGTGCCTGTAGGCTCCTGTGATGTAAATCCGGGCCTGCATGCATGGAGGGCGGAGTCTGGGGTGCCAGGACATCTGTGCCTGTAGGCTCCTGTGAGGTAAATCCGGGCCTGCATGCATGGAGGGCGGAGTCTAGGGTGCCAGGACATCTGTGCCTACAGGCTCCTGTGAGGTAAATGTGGGCCTGCATGCATGGAGGGCGGAGTCTAGGGTGCCAGGACATCTGTGCCTATAGGCTCCTGTGAGGTAAATCCAGGCCTGCATGCATGGAGGGCGGAGTCTAGGGTGCCAGGACATCTGTGCCTATAGGCTCCTGTGATGTAAATCCAGACCTGCATGCATGGAGGGCAGAGTCTAGGGTGCCAGGACATCTGTGCCTATAGGCTCCTGTGAGGTAAATCCAGGCCTGCATGCATGGAGGGCGGAGTCTAGGGTGCCAGGACATCTGTGCCTATACGCTCCTGTGATGTAAATCCAGGCCTGCATGCATGGAGGGCGGAGTCTAGGGTACGAGGACATCTGTGCCTATAGGCTCCTGTGATGTAAATCCAGGCCTGCATGCATGGAGGGCGGAGTCTAGGGTGCCAGGACATCTGTGCCTATAGGCGCCTGTGATGTAAATCCAGGCCTGCATGCATGGAGGGCTGAGTCTAGGGTGCCAGGACATCTGTGCCTATAGGCTCCTGTGATGTAAATCCAGGCCTGCATGCATGGAGGGCTGAGTCTAGGGTGCCAGGACATCTGTGCCTGTAGACTCCTGTGAGGTAAATCCGGGCCTGCATGCATGGAGGGCGGAGTCTAGGGTGCGAGGACATCTGTGCCTGTAGGCTCCTGTGATGTCAATCCGGGCCTGCATGCATGGAGGGAGGAGTCTAGGGTGCGAGGACATCTGTGCCTATAGGCTCCTGTGATGTAAATCCGGGCCTGCATGCATGGAGGGCGGAGTCTAGGGTGCGAGGACATCTGTGCCTATAGGCTCCTGTGAGGTAAATCCGGGCCTGCATGCATGGAGGGCAGAGTCTAGGGTGCCAGGACATCTGTGCCTATAGGCTCCTGTGAGGTAAATCCGGGCCTGCATGCATGGAGGGCGGAGTCTAGGGTGCGAGAACATCTGTGCCTATAGGCTCCTGTGATGTAATTCCGGGCCTGCATGCATGGAGGGGCGGAGTCTAGGGTGCCAGGACATCTGTGCCTATAGGCTCCTGTGATGTAAATCCGGGCCTGCATGCATGGAGGGCGGAGTCTAGGGTGCCAGGACATCTGTGCCTATAGGCTCCTGTGATGTAAATCCAGGCCTGCATGCATGGAGGGCGGAGTCTAGGGTGCCAGGACATCTGTGCCTATAGGCTCCTGTGATGTAAATCCAGGGCCTGCATGCATGGAGGGTGGAGTGTAGGGTGCCAGGACATCTGTGCCTATAGGCTCCTGTGATGTAAATCCGGGCCTGCATGCATGGAGAGCGGAGTCTAGTGTGCCAGGACATCTGTGCCTATAGGCTCCTGTGAGGTAAATCCAGGCCTGCATGCATGGAGGGCGGAGTCTAGGGTTACAGGACATCTGTGCCTATAGGCTCCTGTGATGTAAATCCAGGCCTGCATGCATGGAGGGCAGAGTCTAGGGTGCCAGGACACCTGTGCCTATAGGCTCCTGTGAGGTAAATCCAGGCCTGCATGCATGGAGGGCGGAGTCTAGGGTGCCAGGACATCTGTGCCTATAGGCTCCTGTGATGTAAATCCGGGCCTGCATGCATGGAGGGCGGAGTCTAGGGTGCCAGGACATCTGTGCCTATAGGCTCCTGTGATGTATATCCGGGCCTGCATGCATGGAGGGCGGAGTCTATGGTTACAGGACATCTGTGCCTATAGGCTCCTGTGATGTATATCCGGGCCTGCATGCATGGAGGGCGGAGTCTAGGGTGCCAGGACATCTGTGCCTATAGGCTCCTGTGAGGTAAATCCAGGCCTGCATGCATGGAGGGCGGAGTCTAGGGTGCCAGGACATCTGTGCCTATAGGCTCCTGTGAGGTAAATCCAGGCCTGCATGCATGGAGGGCGGAGTCTAGGGTTACAGGACATCTGTGCCTATAGGCTCCTGTGATGTAAATCCAGGCCTGCATGCATGGAGGGCGGAGTCTAGGGTGCCAGGACACCTGTGCCTATAGGCTCCTGTGAGGTAAATCCAGGCCTGCATGCATGGAGGGCGGAGTCTAGGGTGCCAGGACATCTGTGCCTATAGGCTCCTGTGATGTAAATCCGGGCCTGCATGCATGGAGGGCGGAGTCTAGGGTTACAGGACATCTGTGCCTATAGGCTCCTGTGATGTATATCCGGCCCTGCATGCATGGAGGGCGGAGTCTAGGGTGCCAGGACATCTGTGCCTATAGGCTCCTGTGATGTAAATCTAGGCCTGCATGCATGGAGGGCGGAGTCTAGGGTGCCAGGACATCTGTGCCTATAGGCTCCTGTGATGTAAATCCAGGGCCTGCATGCATGGAGGGTGGAGTCTAGGGTGCCAGGACATCTGTGCCTATAGGCTCCTGTGAGGTAAATCCAGGCCTGCATGCATGGAGGGCGGAGTCTAGGGTGCCAGGACATCTGTGCCTATAGGCTCCTGTGAGGTAAATCCAGGCCTGCATGCATGGAGGGCGGAGTCTAGGGTTACAGGACATCTGTGCCTATAGGCTCCTGTGATGTAAATCCAGGCCTGCATGCATGGAGGGCGGAGTCTAGGGTGCCAGGACATCTGTGCCTATAGGCTCCTATGATGTAAATCCAGGGCCTGCATGCATGGAGGGCGGAGTCTAGGGTGCCAGGACATCTGTGCCTATAGGCTCCTGTGATATAAATCCAGGCCTGCATGCATGGAGGGCAGAGTCTAGGGTGCCAGGACATCTGTGCCTATAGGCTCCTGTGATTTAAATCCGGGCCTGCATGCATGGAGGGCGGAGTCTAGGGTGCCAGGACATCTGTGCCTATAGGCTCCTGTGATGTAAATCCGGGCCTGCATGCATGGAGGGCGGAGTCTAGGGTGCCAGGACATCTGTGCCTATAGGCTCCTGTGATATAAATCCAGGCCTGCATGCATGGAGGGCGGAGTCTAAGGTGCCAGGACATCTGTGCCTATAGGCTCCTGTGATGTATATCCGGCCCTGCATGCATGGAGGGCGGAGTCTAGGGTGCCAGGACATCTGTGCCTATAGGCTCTTGTGATGTAAATCCAGGCCTGCATGCATGGAGGGCGGAGTCTAGGGTGCCAGGACATCTGTGCCTATAGGCTCCTGTGATGTAAATCCAGGGCCTGCATGCATGGAGGGTGGAGTCTAGGGTGCCAGGACATCTGTGCCTATAGGCTCCTGTGAGGTAAATCCAGGCCTGCATGCATGGAGGGCGGAGTCTAGGGTGCCAGGACATCTGTGCCTATAGGCTCCTGTGAGGTAAATCCAGGCCTGCATGCATGGAGGGCGGAGTCTAGGGTTACAGGACATCTGTGCCTATAGGCTCCTGTGATGTAAATCCAGGCCTGCATGCATGGAGGGCGGAGTCTAGGGTGCCAGGACATCTGTGCCTATAGGCTCCTATGATGTAAATCCAGGGCCTGCATGCATGGAGGGCGGAGTCTAGGGTGCCAGGACATCTGTGCCTATAGGCTCCTGTGATATAAATCCAGGCCTGCATGCATGGAGGGCAGAGTCTAGGGTGCCAGGACATCTGTGCCTATAGGCTCCTGTGATTTAAATCCCGGCCTGCATGCATGGAGGGCGGAGTCTAGGGTGCCAGGACATCTGTGCCTATAGGCTCCTGTGATGTAAATCCGGGCCTGCATGCATGGAGGGCGGAGTCTAGGGTGCCAGGACATCTGTGCCTATAGGCTCCTGTGATGTATATCCGGGCCTGCATGCATGGAGGGCGGAGTCTAGGGTGCCAGGACATCTGTGCCTATAGGCTCCTGTGAGGTAAATCCAGGCCTGCATGCATGGAGGGCGGAGTCTAGGGTGCCAGGACATCTGTGCCTATAGGCTCCTGTGAGGTAAATCCAGGCCTGCATGCATGGAGGGCGGAGTCTAGGGTTACAGGACATCTGTGCCTATAGGCTCCTGTGATGTAAATCCAGGCCTGCATGCATGGAGGGCGGAGTCTAGGGTGCCAGGACACCTGTGCCTATAGGCTCCTGTGAGGTAAATCCAGGCCTGCATGCATGGAGGGCGGAGTCTAGGGTGCCAGGACATCTGTGCCTATAGGCTCCTGTGATGTAAATCCGGGCCTGCATGCATGGAGGGCGGAGTCTAGGGTTACAGGACATCTGTGCCTATAGGCTCCTGTGATGTATATCCGGCCCTGCATGCATGGAGGGCGGAGTCTAGGGTGCCAGGACATCTGTGCCTATAGGCTCCTGTGATGTAAATCTAGGCCTGCATGCATGGAGGGCGGAGTCTAGGGTGCCAGGACATCTGTGCCTATAGGCTCCTGTGATGTAAATCCAGGGCCTGCATGCATGGAGGGTGGAGTCTAGGGTGCCAGGACATCTGTGCCTATAGGCTCCTGTGAGGTAAATCCAGGCCTGCATGCATGGAGGGCGGAGTCTAGGGTGCCAGGACATCTGTGCCTATAGGCTCCTGTGAGGTAAATCCAGGCCTGCATGCATGGAGGGCGGAGTCTAGGGTTACAGGACATCTGTGCCTATAGGCTCCTGTGATGTAAATCCAGGCCTGCATGCATGGAGGGCGGAGTCTAGGGTGCCAGGACATCTGTGCCTATAGGCTCCTATGATGTAAATCCAGGGCCTGCATGCATGGAGGGCGGAGTCTAGGGTGCCAGGACATCTGTGCCTATAGGCTCCTGTGATATAAATCCAGGCCTGCATGCATGGAGGGCAGAGTCTAGGGTGCCAGGACATCTGTGCCTATAGGCTCCTGTGATTTAAATCCGGGCCTGCATGCATGGAGGGCGGAGTCTAGGGTGCCAGGACATCTGTGCCTATAGGCTCCTGTGATGTAAATCCGGGCCTGCATGCATGGAGGGCGGAGTCTAGGGTGCCAGGACATCTGTGCCTATAGGCTCCTGTGATATAAATCCAGGCCTGCATGCATGGAGGGCGGAGTCTAAGGTGCCAGGACATCTGTGCCTATAGGCTCCTGTGATGTATATCCGGCCCTGCATGCATGGAGGGCGGAGTCTAGGGTGCCAGGACATCTGTGCCTATAGGCTCTTGTGATGTAAATCCAGGCCTGCATGCATGGAGGGCGGAGTCTAGGGTGCCAGGACATCTGTGCCTATAGGCTCCTGTGATGTAAATCCAGGGCCTGCATGCATGGAGGGTGGAGTCTAGGGTGCCAGGACATCTGTGCCTATAGGCTCCTGTGAGGTAAATCCAGGCCTGCATGCATGGAGGGCGGAGTCTAGGGTGCCAGGACATCTGTGCCTATAGGCTCCTGTGAGGTAAATCCAGGCCTGCATGCATGGAGGGCGGAGTCTAGGGTTACAGGACATCTGTGCCTATAGGCTCCTGTGATGTAAATCCAGGCCTGCATGCATGGAGGGAGGAGTCTAGGGTGCCAGGACATCTGTGCCTATAGGCTCCTATGATGTAAATCCAGGGCCTGCATGCATGGAGGGCGGAGTCTAGGGTGCCAGGACATCTGTGCCTATAGGCTCCTGTGATATAAATCCAGGCCTGCATGCATGGAGGGCAGAGTCTAGGGTGCCAGGACATCTGTGCCTATAGGCTCCTGTGATTTAAATCCCGGCCTGCATGCATGGAGGGCGGAGTCTAGGGTGCCAGGACATCTGTGCCTATAGGCTCCTGTGATGTAAATCCGGGCCTGCATGCATGGAGGGCGGAGTCTAGGGTGCCAGGACATCTGTGCCTATAGGCTCCTGTGATATAAATCCAGGCCTGCATGCATGGAGGGCGGAGTCTAAGGTGCCAGGACATCTGTGCCTATAGGCTCCTGTGATGTAAATCCGGTCCTGCATGCATGGAGGGCGGAGTCTAGGGTGCCAGGACATCTGTGCCTATAGGCTCCTGTGATGTAAATCCTGGCCTGCATGCATGGAGGGCGGAGTCTAGGGTGCCAGGACATCTGTGCCTATAGGCTCCTGTGATGTAAATCCTGGCCTGCATGCATGGAGAGCGGAGTCTAGGGTGCCAGGACATCTGTGCCTATAGGCTCCTGTGATGTAAATCCAGGCCTGCATGCATGGAGGGAGGAGTCTAGGGTGCCAGGACATATGTGCCTATAGGCTCCTGTGATGTAAATCCGGGCCTGCATGCATGGAGGGAGGAGTCTAGGGTGCCAGGACATCTGTGCCTATAGGCTCCTGTGACGTAAATCCGGGCCTGCATGCATGGAGGGCGGAGTCTAGGGTGCCAGGACATCTGTGCCTATAGGCTCCTGTGATGTAAATCCAGGGCCTGCATGCATGGAGGGCGGAGTCTAGGGTGCCAGGACATCTGTGCCTATAGGCTCCTGTGATGTAAATCCGGGCCTGCATGCATGGAGGGAGGAGTCTAGGGTGCCAGGACATCTGTGCCTATAGGCTCCTGTGAGGTAAATCCGGGCCTGCATGCATGGAGGGAGGAGTCTAGGGTGCCAGGACATCTGTGCCTATAGGCTCCTGTGATGTAAATCTGGGCATGCATGGAGGGAGGAGTCTAGGGTGCCAGGACATCTGTGCCTATAGGCTCCTGTGATGTAAATCTGGGCCTGCATGCATGGAGGGCGGAGTCTAGGGTGCCAGGACATCTGTGCCTATAGACTCCTGTGATGTAAATCCGTGCCTGTTTGGAGGAGCAGCCAGGCGCAGGCATGAGGCAGATTACCGAAAGATTTCTTGGTGAAATCTATTAAGACTGTCTGCGGTGTATAGGCAGCCGGCAGATCCCTGTCTGATCAGAAACAATTCTGTTTCTTAGTCGATCTGCACATACATCACTAGATCTATAGGCACCTTAAAAGTTCGTACCCAGGTCACAATTTTGTACGCAATTCGTTTGACAACCGGCAATTCTTTTTAATGACGAGCTGTTGTAATCTTGCAACTTCGTTATCAGTGCGCGATTAGGCGAATGACGCTTTGCGATAATGACCGGCACGGCGGATTGGTTATTTAAGATCCCCGACGACTCCCGCGCTGCAATGGTTTGAACTCTCGCTTGCGCTTGTCACGTGACATCGCATGTTCCCGCGGGCAGGAAGATGAATTGGGGAATGCTCGTCGTCTGTTGTTGTCGCTGGGATCCGCCTTCCTGCGTCTTCAGGGGGGTATTCAGTATAACTTAACCCCCCCCCCCCCCCACACCTGCTGCAATTTCTGTCTATTAACACGCATCTTTTCCCGTTCATGGATTAGATGCCCAATCCCGATATTAATTTATACGGGGCTCAGAGTGATTTGCTTCCCCAGTATCCTAAAGCGGATCCGAGATGAAAAACTATAACAAGTACAATAATACAATAATACAATAACATTTCTATAGCGCTTTTCTCCCATAGGACTCAAAGCGCTTAGGCTCTCTCAGATTCAGTAATTAGTAGGATGAAGTATTCACACAACAAAAGTTATATTTCTGCAAATGCCAAACTGAACAGGTGGGTTTTCAGTCTGGATTTAAACACGTCCAGGGATGGAGCTGTCCTGATCTGTTGAGGTAAGGAGTTCCAAAACGTAGGGGCAGCATGACAGAAGGCTCTGGGACCAAAAGTTTCCAAGTGGACTCTGGGTATGACTAGATTATTAGAACCTGTTGATCTGAGAATGCGGGGATTGCTACGCAGCTGCAACATATCTTTCATATATCCAGGGCCTAAATTATTCAGGGATTTAAATGTCAGTAGGCCGATCTTGAATAGGACCCTCCATTCTATAGGTAGCCAGTGAAGGGAGTGCAGGACTGGCATTATGTGGCAGTGACGGGGTTGGTTGGTTAGCAGTCTGGCAGCAGTATTCTGTATCAGCTGTAGTCGGTACAAGACCTTTTTTGGAAGGCCAGTGTAGAGAGCATTGCAGTAGTCCAGTCGGGATGTGATGAAGGCGTGGACTAAGGTTGGCAGATCTTCTGGGGGTATGAGGTGCTTGATTTTTGCAATGTTCTTTAGGTGAAAATAGGATGATTTCACCACAGCAGAGATTTGAGTTCTGAAGTTTAAATCCCAATCAATTAGAACTCCCAGGCTACGCACATGATCAGAGCTGCGTAGATCCGTGCCTCCTATTCCCAGTGGTGAAGACTGCAAGTTAAGTTGTTTTGTTATCATGCTCTGCCCTCCAATCAGAAGGACTTCAGTTTTGTCTGCATTTAGTTTCAGCCAGTTGTCATTCATCCATTGCTGTAGTTCACGTAAGCAGGCGTTTATAGTTAGAGTTGGGTCTGTCACACCAGGCTTGAAGGAAAGATATAGTTGGGTGTCGCCTGCATAGCAGTGGTATGTCAGGCCATGTTTTTGGATTAGTTTTCCCAGCGGTAACATGTAAATCGTGAAAAGCAGGGGAGAGAGGATTGAGCCCTGGGGCACCCCATACTTAAGTGATACAGGGGTGGACAGGAAGGGCCCCATAGACACTTTGTGGGTTCTGCCACTCAAGAAGGATTGGAACCACTGAAGTACTATGCCATCAATGCCGCAGTATTCCTGTAGCCTGTTTATCAAGATGTCATGGTCAACTGTATCAAAGGCTGCAGAAAGGTCTAGCAGTATGAGGATCGAGCACTCTCCTCTGTCTCTTGCCATGAGCAGGTGGTTGCATATTTGGATGAGGGCAGTTTCAGTGCTGTGGTGTTTCCTGAAGCCAGACTGGAATGGGTCATAACTGTTATTTTGTAGGATTCTGGCTTCTAGCTGGAGGTATACAGCTTTTTCAATTAGCTTGCCCAGAAAGGGGAGGTTAGAGACAGGTCTGTAGCTGGTCATTGCATCTGGGTCCAGGGAGGGTTTTTTGAGGAGAGGCCTGATGATTGCTTCCTTCAGTAAAGCAGGAAATATCCCTGATTTTAAGTAACTTGTCTGTATATCTTATCTAAAGTTTAGATAATTTACACAGCAAATCTAGCTGCAAACAGCTTCAATAGTTTGATTATTTCTTCCTGTGATACAATGACAGCAGCCATGTTCTGTTTGTCACATTGTCACAGGCTGGAGATGCTATCAGCTTGCCTGTGTGTAAATTCAGTCCCCTCTCCTCCTCCCCTCTACCTCTAAAATCTCTGGCTAGTAACCGCCTCCTCCTCCTACCCAGACTGAGCTCCCATAAGCCCTTGCTACAGTGCCAAGGCACTGTGAATAAGCTGTGGGCGTGGCTTGTTCAGTTTATAGGGAATTAGAGTATTACAACAAAACAAGTATTTGGCTTGAGAAATGCCCTATAAACTATATGAAAGGAACACAATTATGCAATGAGTAAAAGTTTATCTCGGATCCACTTTAAGCCTTTCATGTGAAGAGCAGAGTGAGAGGAAGTAAGGCGGTGTGTCCGCTGGGAGGGGGATGGGGGTTATTGCCCCCCTCCTGCTGTTTGGGGACATAAATCTCCCCCTTATGGCTTTATTGACACCCTGTTGTCATTGTGGCAGATTCAGCAGCTGCTCTGGGGATTACCTCAGGATTCATTGCCTTTTTAACACATAATTCTGCTCCTGTCCCACAGCAATTAGTGAGGGGGGCTTCCTCCATCTATCTGCCTGCAGTCACACATGCTTGCTTAGTAACCAGAGACATGGAGGGTCTGCAGGCCTCAGGGGGGTGTCAGGCAATGATCAGAGGCTCTGCTGTCTCCTGACTGTCTAAAGTTATCCAAACAGACTGCCCAGCCTGAGAGTGATGTGATCAGGGTCATCTGGTCAGATGGGGGTCTGCTGGGTTGGGTAATGGGGGAGCTCTATGTATACAGCCCCAAGGACCCCCCCCCCCCCCCCCCCCCCCCCCCCCCGGCCACAGAGTGCCTCAACCAACCAAAGTGTGTGTGTGTGTGTGTAAAGATATTGTGTAGTGGTGCCCAGTGGGCATACAGTATTGTATGTTTAGTGTGTGCAATATTGTATAGTGTGTACAGTGTGTGTGTGTGTGTGTGTGTACAGTGTGTTTACAGTGTGTGTGTGTGTGTGTGTGTGTACAGTGTGTGTGTGTGTGTGTGTGTGTGTGTGTGTGTACAGTGTGTGTGTGTGTGTGTGTACAGTGTGTGTGTGTGTGTGTGTACAGTGTGTGTGTGTGTACAGTGTGTGTGTGTGTGTGTGTGTGTGTGTGTGTGTGTGTGTGTGTGTGTGTGTGTGTGTGTGTGTAAAATATTGTATAGTGTGTGTACAGTATTGTATAGTGTGTGCAGCGTTTCATAGTGTGTGTGTGTGTGTGTGTACAGTATTTTATAGTGTGTGTGTGTAAAGATATTGTGTAGTGGTGCACAGTGGGCATATAGTATTGTGTGTGTGTGTGTGTGTGTGTGTAAAATATTGTATAGTGTGTGTACAGTATTGTATAGTGTGTGCAGCGTTTCATAGTGTGTGTACAGTATTGTATAGAGTGTGCAGCGGTTCATTGTGTGTGTGTGTGTGTGTGTGTGTGTGTACAGTATTGTATAGTGTGTGCAGCGTTTCACAGTGTGTGTACAGTATTGTATAGTGTGTGCAGCGTTCATAGTGTGTGTGTACAGTATTTTACAGTGTGTGTAAGTATGTAAACATTTGAACATTTCTTTTGGTGTGACAAATATATTTCCAGAGTCCGATTTGTATTTTTCTCCGTTTGCAGTATATGTCGTCCTCCTTTTCTTTTTTCCTCGGGTAGTGATCAGCGATTGTGCATGACACAGTAAAAATGGCAGCTGGGATGGGGGGGTGATAGGTGGGCGTGACTTAGTAAATATGGCGGTAGGGATGGTGGGTGGTGATCGACGTGTGTGCGTGTCACAGTAAATATGGCGGCTGGGATGGGGGGGGGGGGGGTGATAGGTGTGTGTGGGCGGCTGGGATGGGGGGGGGGGTGGTGATAGGTGTGTGTGACGCAGTAAATATGGCGGCTGGGATGGGGGGCTGGCCATCGGTATGTGTGACGCAGTAAATATGGTGACAGGGATGGGGGGGGGGGGTGATAGGTGTGTGTGATACAGTAAATATGGCGGCTGGAATGAGGGGGCGGCACTCGGCGTCCGTGACGCAGTAAATATGGCGGCTGGGATGGGGGGCTGGCCATCGGTGTGTGTGACGCAGTAAATATGGCGGCTGGGATGGGGGGCTGGCCATCGGTGTGTGTGACGCAGTAAATATGGCGGCTGGGATGGGGGCTGGCCATCGGTGTGTGTGACGCAGTAAATATGGCGGCTGGGATAGGGGGCTGGCCATCGGTGTGTGTGACGCAGTAAATATGGCGGCTGGGATGGGGGGTGGTGATAGGTGTGTGAAGCAGTAACTATGGCGGCTGGGATAAGGGGCTGGCCATCGGTGTGCGTGATGCAGTAAATATGGCGGCTGGGATAGGGGGGCGGCACTCGGCGTGCGTGACGCAGTAAAGATGGCGGCTGGGATGGGGGGCTGGTGATAGGTGTGTGACGCAGTAACTATGACGGCTGGGATGAGGGGGCGGCGCTCGGCGTGTGTGACGCAGTAACTATGGCGGCTGGGATGGGGGGCTGGTGATAGGTGTGTGACGCAGTAAAGATGGCGGCTGGGATGGGGGGGGGGGCTGGTGATAGGTGTGTGTGTGTGTGACGCAGTAAATATGGCGGCTGGGATGGGGGGTGGTGATAGGTGTGTGTGTGACGCAATAAAGATGGCGGCTGGGATGGGGGGCTGGTGATAGGTGTGTGACGCAGTAACTATGACGGCTGGGATGAGGGGGCGGCGCTCGGCGTGTGTGACGCAGTAACTATGGCGGCTGGGATGGGGGGCTGGTGATAGGTGTGTGACGCAGTAAAGATGGCGGCTGGGATGGGGGGGGGCTGGTGATAGGTGTGTGTGTGACGCAGTAAATATGGCGGCTGGGATGGGGGGTGGTGATAGGTGTGTGTGTGACGCAGTAAAGATGGCGGCTGGGATGGGGGGCTGGTGATAGGTGTGTGACGCAGTAACTATGACGGCTGGGATGAGGGGGCGGCGCTCGGCGTGTGTGACGCAGTAACTATGGCGGCTGGGATGGGGGGCTGGTGATAGGTGTGTGACGCAGTAAAGATGGCGGCTGGGATGGGGGGCTGGTGATAGGTGTGTGATGCAGTAACTATGGCGGCTGGGATGGGGGGACTGCACTCTTGAAGCTGAAGACTTGCGTCTGGCGCACTCCAGTCCGGAATCCGGTTAC
Source organism: Hyperolius riggenbachi (assembly GCF_040937935.1). Taxonomy (NCBI): domain Eukaryota; kingdom Metazoa; phylum Chordata; class Amphibia; order Anura; family Hyperoliidae; genus Hyperolius; species Hyperolius riggenbachi. The sequence continues at coordinate 289,960,943 of NC_090653.1, forward strand.
ATCAGCAGACCGCGGCTGGATGAGGCCGTTTCCCAGGACTCTGCCGCCTCCTTGGGAGGTCCGCCGCACACCAGCGTGATCTGATTTCACTGGGATGATCAGGCTGCGTTTCCAGACCGCACGTGATCGCGGCCCAGACAATCGTCGCATTGTCAGCAACTGCAAATTGTCATATTTAACACAGCAACATAGAGATCACATTATTCCCCCGCCGGCGCTCCGATTCCACGTCCTGATCACGGGAATATTGCACTCGCTGCCTCTTCTCCTGCAGAGAGATTCTGTGTAACTGCCCATTGTTCTTATCAAGCGGCAAAAGCTTGGACCCCTCCCCTGGGCTATATCAGAAAATAGTGAGGCATGCTGAATCCTCGCTGCGTTAGCGGTTTAGCAATTAGACATGCAGCACCAGCAGGGAGAACGTGTTTTATGGGCCCATTCACATTAGAAGCGCTTTTTTGATTACCGTTTATTAAAATTGCTCCCATTCACTCTCATTAAAATCACAGGAAAAATTGTCGCAATTTTCATATACGCGAAAATCGCTGTGATTTTACAGCGATTTTAATGAGTGAATGGGAGCAATTTTAAAAACTGCTGATCAATCGCAAAACGCTCAGAGAGGTATTTGGAAGCTGCCATATTTATTTCCTGTTAAACAATACCAGTTGCCTGGCAGCACCGCTAATCGATTTGGCTGCAGTAGTGTCTGAATAACACCAGAAACAAGCATGCAGCTAATCTTGTGAGATCTGAAAATTGTCACACACATGATCTGCTGCATGCTTGTTCAGGGGCTATGGCTAAAAGTATTAGAGGCAGAGGATCAGGACAGCCAGGTAACTGGCATTGTGTACGATGCAAATGCAAAAACGAATTTGCTAATGCTTCTGGATCCCTCACTACATTCTTATATGACCCAAGGGATAGGCTGGCTACTAATGATTATTGTAATCTACTAATTAGGATTACGCAAAATTTTGCGCAAATTTTCACAATCCTGGTCGTATGTAACAGATTTTGACATTCAACTGATTTTGTGTAATCCATGCGTAATTTTGTTGAATTTTTGCTTAATAGACAATCCCACTCCCCCATACATGCTCTCACCAAATTGCTACGGATGTTGAAGGGAACCCTAACTGAGAGGGATATGGATGTTTCCTTTTACACAATACCAGTTGCCTGGCAGCCCTGCTGATCTCTTTGGCTGCAGTAGTAGCTGAATCACACACCTGAAACAAGCATGCAGCTAATCCAGTCTGACTTCAGTCCTCAGAGCACCTGATCTGCTGCATGCTTGTTGAGGGGCTGTGGCTAAATGTATTAGAGGCAGTGGATCAGCAGGAGAGTCAGGCAACTGGTATTATTTTAAAAGGAAAAATCCATATCCTTCTCAGTTTAGGTTCCCTTTAAGGAGACGGGTGGGAACACAAAAACAATCAAAGTGACCTTGTAGTTTTTTTTAGAAAATCTGTTTTAAAAATGTAAAAGGAAAAATGCTTTTTAAACTCAGAAAAATGACAGTTTAAAAAACATTTTTCCTTAGTATTTGAGAATCGATTTTAACGACTTGAGGACCACAGTGTTAAACCACCCCTAAAGACCAGGCTGCTGTTTTCATAATTGGCCACTGCAGCTTTAAGGCCTTGCTGCAGGGCCGCACAACTCAGCACACAAGTTATCCCCCCCCCCCTTCTTCCCACCAACAGAGCTCTCTGTTGGTGGGGTCTGATCGCCCCTCCCCCTTGTGTTTATGTGTTTTTTTTAAATAAATATTTGTTAAAGTTTTTGTACTTTTTTTACTAATTTTGTGTGTGTGGTTTTTTTTTGTCAGAAATTCCATCTTTCCCCCAGCCGGCCAATCACGCGATCGGCTGTCATAGGCTTCTGCCTATGAGAGCCGATCGCTCTCTGTCCCCAGTACAGCGTTGCTGCTGATCGCAGCGATGTACTATGTAAACAGATGGCGATCATGCCGTCTAACAGTCTCCCGAGCGGCAATAGCCCCTCGGAGACTGAAGGCGAGGCGGAGCTCCGCCCCCTGAGAAGGAGATGCGTGCGCACCCTGCATGTGATCTCCTTCAGTAGCCGGCTCCAGGACCTGACGCCAATCGGCGTTAGGCGGTCCTGGGGCTGCCGCCATGCCCATGGACGTGGAGCGGTCTTCAGGTATTTAAGAGATGCAAAGAGGTCCTATTGAAGAAATAACGCAAAATTACACTTCCTGATTACGTTTACAAATTAAATTATTAAAAAATATACACTGAAATTTTGCATGGTAATTGCAAATCATGATGCGAATGTACGATTATGTGAAATGTTTGCGCATCACTACTAGCTGCAAATACCTCCCACGCAATGGCAGGCTAGGTTTGTGAAAAATGCGTTTTGCAAGATGATTTTTGTTGACTCTATCCGCCGCTGTTTCTGGCTGGCTTTGTAAAGCGTACATTCAGTGCGTAATCACCGCCGTGCGTTCGGCGCAACAATCGCAGACCGTGAACTTTAACCACACTGAGCTGTCTCTCGTGTTTTCTCAAAGCAAAACTGTTTTGCGGCTTTTTGTGTTTCCTGCGCTGTCTTTGTACCAGTATTTATTATACATGAACTATTTGTGACAGTTAAAATATTTACGAAGCTTGTTTTTGTTTATTTTTGTTTAATAACAGAATGTTACAGGTCGTTTTTTTACCGTGGTGCGTAGCCGTGGTACAGGAAGTAAAGCGCACCTTTTGTTTTCTCAGGGTTTTTTTTGCTTGTTTCTGTTTAGACTCAAATTTTCTCAGTAGAAACCAAACTGTTATAAACGAAAAAAACAAAAGTAGAAAAAATAAATTCGCCTCTTTCACGCTTAAACCATGTTTTTTTTTTTTGCACGCATACGTAAGTGTTACAACTATATAATGCAGTTGATACAAACCGGACGGGTGTGCAAAAAAAAAAAGTACTGACATTTTATTTCCCCCACACTCACAAAAAACGCTGTAACCATGAAGAACCTTCTAACTTGCGTTAATATATACGGACTGTCAGTTGTAATGCGTTTCTGCATCGAGCAAAAATGCAAAATATAGCGTGAAAGGAACCACAAACATATATTTGACAGTTGAAGAATGCTATCAAATTTGAGCTGCAAGTAGTTTTCCCAGGGAACTGTATAGGAGAGGGAGGGGGGCCACTAGACACCAGGGAACTGTATAGAGATAGGGGCCACTAGACATCAGGGAACTGTATAGGAGAGGGAGGGGGGGAATAGACACCAGGGAACTGTATAGTGGAGGGAGGGGTCCACTTGACACCAGAGAACAGTATAGGAAAGCGAGATAGACCACATACTGCGTGGTTTTCTGTACAATTCGATCATAAAAATCTGATCCTCTCTGTTCTCGAAGATTAGAAACAGCATAGTAACCTTTAAATAAAAAAACATTTCTTTGTTACAGCTGATACAAATCCTGCAGTGTGTCTACTTCCTGCTTTCATGGAAGCAGACATAGGGTTAACATCCTTTGTTTACAAAGTAGCTGCTCTGCCCAGGCAGCCAGCTGACAGCTGAGAGATCAAATTATGGTTGTGATTAGTCACAGAGGAGGGTGGATTAGACAGGCTGAACTGTCTAAATACATACAGGGTGCATTTCTCTGTTTTCCTTCTGTCCTGTGCAGGAGTTCAGGCCCACTTTAAAGACCTACAAAAGTTTAGCAGAAAATGCTGTGTTGCCATTCATGAATAAGTTCTTAGAATCCATTTTTGCTCCTGAAAGTTAAGAGTTCTGTGTTTTGGCGGGTGGCGGCAGACGTACGCTCACCAGGACCTGCGAGAACATTTGGTTCCTCTCCAGATTGCGTGTGTGAGAGGGGAGGATTAGACGTGGCTTACACCAGGAAAGATCTGCAACATAAAAGTGCGTAGCGGAAGGAGACAAGACAGCTGCACGGCCAGAGACCCCAGACTGGGGGGCTGCGGCCGGGAGAAAGGTCTGCGCAGATCGCGCTTACAGAGCCATGAAAGTCAGGCGTAACGTGTCTGGCAGCCAGCGCAGATATTCCATATCAGATTTAAGGATTCAATATCGTATTTCATCGCTGGAACTTTCCCGGCGGGGCGGCTGCAGTTGTTGTATCGCCACGGTCTGGCGGGAATTTAGGAAACGGGCATTTGTGGCTGAGCGGGCCTGGGTGGCATTCAGATTATAAAATATCATTTGCAAAAAATACAATAAAAATTTTAAAAAGTTGGAATGCATGGATGATTGACACATCAAATATCTGTAAAAAGCTGTATATTTTCCCTTACCACGATTGAACCGTCCTCTGCTGCTACAACTACACAATCTGCACAATGCGTCCGTACGTTGTAGTGGTTGTCCCATGCGATTTGCATACACATACTATGTAGTATTACATAGCTAGCAGTGGAGGAGACAGGTGCATACAGCATACTAAAGAAGAGAAAGGGAGGAGCTGAGGCGACTGACGTTGATAGAGCAAGGAGGGGCTGCAGGAATCATAGAGAAGGGGAGGAGCAGGGGTGACTGACACTGATAGAACAAGGAGGGGGCCACAGGAATTAGAGAGAAGGGGAGGAGCAGAGGTGACTGACGCTGATTGAACAAGGAGGGGCTGCAGGAATGAGGGAAGGGGAGGAGCAGGGGTGACTGACGCTGATAGAACAAGGAGGGGCTGCAGGAATCGGAGAGAAGGGGAGGAGCAGGGGTGACTGACACTGATAGGAGGAGGAGCTGCAGGAATGAGAGAAGGGGAGGAGCAGGGGTGACTGACACTGATTGAACAAGGAGGGGCTGCAGGAATGAGAGGGAAGGGGAGGAGCAGGGGTGACTGACGCTGATAGAACAAGGAGGGGCTGCAGGAATCGGAGAGAAGGGGAGGAGCAGGGGTGACTGACACTGATAGGAGGAGGAGCTGCAGGAATGAGAGAAGGGGAGGAGCAGGGGTGACTGACACTGATAGAATGAGGGGCCGCATGAATGAGAGGGAAGGGGAGGAGCAGGGGTAACTGACGCTGATAGAATAAGGAGAGGCCACAGGAATGAGAGAGAAGGGGAGGAGCAGGGGTGACTGACGCTGATAGAACAAGGAGTCGCCGCAGAAATGAGAGAAAAGGGGAGGAGCAGGGGTGACTGATAAAAAAAAGATTTGGGCAATATTTGTTTTGGGAAGAAGTTATATAAATATATTTGTCCTGATAATAAATAAGATATCACTAAATTGTCATCATGCGGTCTGTCTGCCTCTTCTGTAATTTTTGTATATATCATGTATTGTGTTAGGTGGTCACTGATGTCATGCAGTGAAGTCACAGGCAGCCGTTGATGTCCAGTAATGATGATGTCGATGTCAGAGGCAGCTGCTGATGTCCTGCAATTATGATGTCACAGGTGGCCGCTGATCACATGATCATTCTGTATGTAAAGCTGATGACTTGTTACGTTGCGTCAGCGGAGGAGGTGCAATAATGGTTGTACGTTTTACTGTATTGCAGGGATGGAGCAACATCCATCCCCGACCGCGAGAGATCGTCCCTATCGGCCGGAAAAAGGTATCTTTTAGAAACTTTACATCTGATGTCACTAATGTGGTCACCTTAAAGGGGGATTCTACCTCACCTGGGGGAAGTAGCCAGTCCTTTGCCCCACATTTCCTGCAGGGTGTCATACTATCACTCCCTGTACCTGAATCTACTCCTAGCATCTGTTTAGGAGGCCTATTCCCATGCTGTAATGCTGCATAAGCTCTGCTACAGGGGGTGGAGTTTATCAGAAAGTCCTGCCCTTTTCTATGATCACATGGGTAGTCTTTCAAATGAACACTTTGCCTGGCAGGTTGTGATTTTCACGTCGAGTTTCCGCTGTGGTCAGTGAGGTACTAATTAATCTGAGTTTATGCAAATGTTATGCTAATTTTATGAAGCTTGGGAGTGGAACTTTGCAGTTGTTGCATTTGATTGGTCTATTTCCAGGTGTAGTAAAATCAGCATAAAATCTCCATAAATTCAGAATTTTTTTCAGCATCTTGTAGACAATCCTTAATTTTATGTACAGAGAAAAGAAATTGTTCCTGTCATTGTAACACAATGTTAGTGGATATGCCCCGCCCTCAATTTTAGTGCGCCATTGGAGTAAAAGAAATACCTCCCCCTCACTTACACACACAGTTTGTCTCCTCCCTATACTTTCCTCATTAGCAACTCTGTTCCACCCCGCTACATGCTCCGCCCTTTCAGACTGCCCGTCTTATTACCACATTAGTTTCTTCCTCAGTCCTTATAGTGCAGTGCTGCCCCACCCACCTCCTAGCTCCTCCCTCACAGAATCCCACCATCCCCCATCAATTAGAGTTCTGTTATAGACCCCACCCCATTTTAGTGTCCTGTTAAAGTTTTGTGCTCCACACATACATTTTATAGAGATTTGTAATTTCTCACACTAGTGAGATAAATGTATAATAATAATAGTGTGTGACTGTGGTGAGGACATTAGAGTGTAAGCTCCTCTGGTGCAGAGACTGATGGGAATGGATCAGTGATCTCTGTACAGCGCTGTGGTATATGTCAGAGCTATATAAATGTATAATAATAATAGTGTGTGACTGTGGTGAGGACATTAGAGTGTAAGCTCCTCTGGTGCAGAGACTGATGGGAATGGATCAGTGATCTCTGTACAGCGCTGTGGTATATGTCAGAGCTATATAAATGTATAATAATAATAGTGTGTGACTGGTAAGGACATTAGAGTGTAAGCTCCTCTGGTGCAGAGACTGATGGGAATGGGTCAGTGATCTCTGTACAGCGCTGTGGTATATGTCAGAGCTATATAAATGTATAATAATAATAGTGTGTGACTGTGGTGAGGACATTAGAGTGTAAGCTCCTCTGGTGCAGAGACCGATGGGAATGGATCAGTGATCTCTGTACAGCGCTGTGGAATATGTCAGAGCTATATAAATGTATAATAATAGTGTGTGACTGTGGTGAGGACATTAGAGTGTAAGCTCCTCTGGTGCAGAGACTGATGGGAATGGATCAGTGAGCTCTGTACAGTGCTGTGGTATATGTCAGAGCTATATAAATGTATAATAATAATAGTGTGTGACTGTGGTGAGGACATTAGAGTGTAAGCTCCTCTGGTGCAGAGACTAATGGGAATGGATCAGTGATCTCTGTACAGCGCTGTGGAATATGTCAGAGCTATATAAATGTATAATAATAATAGTGTGTGACTGTGGTGAGGACATTAGAGTGTAAGCTCCTCTGGTGCAGAGACTGATGGGAATGGATCAGTGATCTCTGAACAGCGCTGTGGTATATGTCAGAGCTATATAAATGTATATTAGGGCATTAGAGTGTAAGCTCCTCTGTACAGCGCTGTGGAATATGTCAGAGCTATATAGATGTATGTTAGGGCATTAGAGTGTAAGCTCTTCTCTACAGCGCTGTGGAATAGGTCGGAGCTACATAAATGTATATTAGGGCATTAGAGTGTAAGCTCCTCTGTACAGCGCTGTGGAATATGTCAGAGCTATATAGATGTATGTTAGGGCATTAGAGTGTAAGCTCTTCTCTACAGCGCTGTGGAATAGGTCGGAGCTACATAAATGTATATTAGGGCATTAGAGTGTAAGCTCCTCTGTACAGCGCTGTGGAATATGTCGGAGCTACATAAATGTAAATTAGGGCATTAGAGTGTAAGCTCCTCTGTACAGCGCTATGGATCTGCAGGCCTGGAGGGTTTGTGCTCCTGGTAGGAAGCATGACAGACAGTTGTGTGATATTTCCATGTTCTGCTCTTATCAGAGCTGCTGTCACAGATCTCTGCATTCTTCTATAAATATCACCGGTCTATCCGGTTCCTCTGGCTGAGGGGTGACTGTCGGGCCTCTAGTTTGGGTCGGTTTTAGCAGTTAATGGCCCTGGCTACCTTCTGCAGACACGCCTCCTCCGCATGAACCAATGAGAGCCCACACTGCACACGTAACTCGTTTTCCTGAGCCCCGCCTCCTCCGTGGTCTGTGCGTTCAGGTGTTTCCCCGGAGTAAACCAGTTTAAAGAGGAACTGTAGTGACATATAATAGAATACAGTAAATTATTTCCTGGTTTCAGCATCATAAACTCTTCCTAGATCTATCTATTGGTGTTTATTGGTATGTAGCCCCGCCCCTAGTGATGCTTAGCCTAGGCTGTTTAGCTATGCATAATTCTACTCCCAGAGCATTCTGGGAGACCAGGTATATTTTCTACTGGCTTTAGAACTCTGAAATTTATCACAGGTGGCTACATCTTTAGTCCCGTCAGGCGATCTCAGCAGAATGTTTGACAGAGTGTAAATCTGGGTAAGGAAAGATTTTACTGTGGGCAAACACTGACTTAATAATGTTTAAAGAAAACCTGTAACTAAAAAAACATCCCCTGGGGGGGTACTCTCCTCGGGTGGGGGGAAGCCTCCGGATCCTATTGAGGATTCCCCTGTCCTCCTGTGTCCCCCGGCGGTCTCGCTGTGCCCCTCCGAACCGCAGGGATGTAAATATTTACCTTCCCGGCTCCAGCGCAGGCGCAGTATCGGCTCTCCGCTCAGAGATAGGCAGAAATAGCCGATCGCTGTCGGGCCGCTCTACTGTGCAGGCGCAAGTCTCCTGCAAGTCTCCTGCACCTGCATAGTAGAGCGGACCTGACGGAGATCGGCTATTTCCGCCTATCTCCATTCTGAGAGCCGCAACAGCGCCACCTGCTGGAGCCAGGAAAGGTCAATAAATGTAGCTGGTCAGGCTTGTTGAGCCAGGATTGCCAGACGCTTCGGGGGAGCCAGCACTGGACTGCCTGCAGCTACAGGGGAGGGGGAAGCCTCAGTGGGACCCTGAGACTTCCCCCTATCGAGGTGAGCACCCCCCAGGGGACGTTCTTTCAGTACAGGGTCTCTTTAAATGAATACAGTATTGGGATAGCAAAAATAATTGTATTCATTACATTATTTTCACAGCAGGTCCTCTTTGACAAATACTGCGCACATTTTTCCCATTTAATTTCCTATATTTGTGTTCAGCTGCTCTTAGGAGTTGCACACCCCTGCCACGCTGCGGTAGAAAAAAAAACACAAAACCAGGTTAGGATGCTTAAATCCTTTATTAGGGAGGTACTAAAGGGGGTGTGGCCATAAAAATGGCAAATGCAGTTAACCCTTCGCACACTCGCATGTAAATATTCATACAAATGCATTCACAGGAATCGATCATCCAAGCGCCACTGCTGTCCCTACAGCTAAGTTACAAAAGAATGCATTCTCCTGCGTATTCCTCCTACACCCGGCAGAGGTACCCAGGTAAACATAGGTGTCCTAACTCTGGCCCTGTAACATGCATAGTGCAGACATGCAAACACATTCATTGCATCAAACCTATCTAGGGATTAGGAGCACACATCCTGACGTCCTCTCCTGGGACGCACAAGTGAGTTAATACAGTATATCCATGTCCACCAATGACACGCCAGCATAAGCTGTGTGCATACTGACAGTGGTCACAGACAGGGGAAGGAGGGAGTGCTCTGGATTAAACCCTGGCCACAGGGGGTCAGTAACAAGAACAAATAACACATAAATCCAGGCACATCGCCTCAAGGTAGGACATTTTAAAGAAGTTATTGGTATTTATCTAGAGTTCCCCTTTAATTTTGCTTTGAGGAGAGCCGCGAGATGAAGAGTAAAAAGCTGGGAATTTGGGGAAGTTGCTTTGGCTGAGTTGTTTGTGTCGCTCCAGACTCTGAACTCGTCCCACATGGTTTTATAAACGTCCGAATCGGCCGCAGGCTGCTGAGTGAACCGTCACATAAGGCCAGTGATTGGTCACATGGCCTGCTGATGTCACAGACGACTCATCCGCTTATTTCAGGCCATCGGCCCGTGACTGTCCTGCGTGACGGGCAGAGGAAGTGGAGGAGAGAAACTGGAAGTGGTTTGGCTTCTCTTGCGGTTGGCCGGCGGCCGCAGTCTCTCTGGTGCTCGGCGAGGGCGGTCCTGGGAGCTGCAGAAGACGTGGAGAATAATGCTGAGCGCTCGTTTTGTACGCTGCGGCTTCTCTGCGTCACCAGAGTGACATCGTGACAGCGGGCTAGTGACCTGCAACGCTGCAAAATCTGCCCTAAGTCTCCAAAACTGTCCTGTTACTCATCCACGTTCAAGTGGTCGTTACTCATACTTACAGGAACTGTAGAGAAAAAAAACTTGTAAAGAATTATATGTGTAGTGCAGATAATGAATAGAACTTTAGCAGCAAAGAAAAGTGTCATATTTTTATTTTCAGCTATATAGTTTGTTTTTTTGTTTACATTTCATGATGCTGTTACAGTTGAAATTTTAAAAACCCCACTCTGTATTTTAAGCTATAAAACAAAGCAGAAATAGTGACCCTTTAAATTTCCTGTGGTACAACCTTATCTCAAGCCGTCTCTCACTGTTTCTTGGCTGTTTAAAGGTTGCCATACACTGATCAATTTGCCATCAGATTCGACCAACAGATAGATCCCTCTCTGATCGAATCTGATCAGAGAGGGATCGTATGGCTGCCTTTACTGCACACAGATTGTGAACCGATTTCAGCCTGAAACCGATCACGATCTGTGGAGCTGCCGCTGCAGCCGCCACCCCCCCCCCCCCCCCCATTACATTACCTGTTCCGGCCGGCGCGAGTCCCCTGGTCCCAGCTGCCTTCTTCTCCGCTCGGGGTTCCAGACCGTTCCTGCAGCTACTGAACTTCCTGTCCAGGGGAAGTTTAAACAATAGAGGGTGCTCTACTGTTTAAACTTCCTGCTGGGACAGGAAGTTCTGTGTAGCAGCAGCCGGTCCAGAACCCAGCGCGGAAAGAAGACAGCGAGGACCAGGGGACTCGCGCCGGCCGGAACAGGTAATATATACCCGCTGCATTGCGTCGGTCATCGGGCATTCGAGCGCCGCTATCGACGCACTCCCGACCCGCCGGCGATCGAGAGAAATCTTCCGCACGGACGGATGGACTGGAACGATCGATTTCGGACATCAGCGGTGTTTGCGGCGACTTCACAGCCGATTCGATCACTGTGATCGAATCGGCCGTATATCGGCGGGAAAATCGTTGGGTGTATGGGCCCCTTTAAGGGGAACTGAAGAGAGAGGTATATGGAGGCTGCCATGTTTATTTCCTTTTAAGCAATGCCAGTTGCCTGGCAGCCCTGCTGATCCTCTGCCTCTAATACTATTAGCCATAGCCCCTGAACAAGCATGCAGCAGATCAATCAGATCTGACAAGACTAGCTGCATGCTTGTTTCTGGTGTTATTCAGACACTACTGCAGTTCCCCTTTAAGTGCTTTAGAAAACGGGACTGTTTTCCACCCAGTGGATGGAAGAGCTCAGAGAAGCTCTTTTGCATAAATAACTGGAGTTTCCTAACTCTTCCTGTACTGGAAACAATATGAGACTCTTCTCTTTGCTACATATGCCCTATTTCTTAGCTGTACTACACCTATAATTCATTATCCCATAAGTTTATTTTCACCTCGGGTTTGTTTTAAAGAGGGCCTGTAGTGAAAATAACATAATAAATAAAATGTGTTTTTGTTTTTTTTTCCATTTTTACAATATTATTTTATAAAGTGTTTAGTCAGTGTTTTCCCCATTGTAAATAATTTCCTCGTCCAGCTTTATACCAGGTGGCAACATCTTTAGCCCCGTCAGGCGCAGCTCTGCCAAATGTTTGTTTACTGAGAGTTCTAAAGCCAGGAGAAAATATACTGAATCTTCTGAGGGGTGAATTCCGTGCAGCTAATCAGCATAGGTTATGACATCACTGGGAGGGCGGAGCTTCATACCAATATACAGCAATATATAGGTATAGGAATGGTTTCTGCTGCTGAAACTGGGGAAATTGCGGTAAAAGTGGGTGTCCTGAATGATTTATTTAGTTGTACTATAAATCACTACAATGCCTCTTTAAGGCCTCTTGCACAGTACATGCAATTCCGATTTTTATACGATCCGATTTTTGATTCCAATTTAGGGAAAAAAAAGTACTGCATGCTGCCACGGTTTTTTTTTTTTTTAGTTGTTTTTTTTTTTTTTAAATCGGTATCAAAAATCAGATCGTATATTTAAAAAAAAAAAAAAAAATCGGAATCGCATGTAGTGTGCAAGCATTCCAACTATGCTTATTTCCGTGTGCCGCAGTGCGTTTTTCATGCGTCGTGGTGCCATTTTCTTTATATGTTTGAGAATGCAGTTTTTTAACCCATTAACAGCTTCAAAGGAATAATCTAATTTGAGAGAAGTGCAGTGCTTTTGGCCTCAGTCGGCAGAACTCGTTGTGCTGTAAATTCTTGGAATGCTTTGATCTCTCTCTCTCTGCTAGCAGAAAATATAGAAACTGAAATCAGATGTCCTCTGTTATTGTGTCGCACTGCCCCCTAGTGAGAAGTGGCCATAAATACACGTTACAGCAGTACTAATCAGAAGCAGGGAAATGTAACAAATAAGATAAACAAAATGTTCTAAAATAAATTGGCTTGGAGCACTTGCAAGCCTCTAGATAAATTGGCTGCTAAAGGGGAAAACAAAAAAAGGTTCACTGCAGACTTATAAACGTCAGTGGCAAAGCTTGCAAAACGCCATGATGCGTACGTTTCTGTACAGCCCTATAGACTTGTGTGCGTTTTGCCCAAAAATGGGCCTGGCTATGTGATAACGCATTGCACGTGATAGGTACTATGAGCCTCTACGAGCCTCACTTTAGTTGCCCTTTAACCACTTGAGGACCCACCCTTTACCCCCCCTTAAGGACCAGCATTGAATTATGTGATCTGTGCTGGGTGGGCTCTACAGCCCCCAGCACAGATCAAACACCAGGCAGAGAGATCAGATCACCCCCCTTTTTTCCCCACTAGGGGGATGATGTGCTGGGGGGGTCCGATCTCTCCTGCCTGCGTGTGGCTGGCGGAGGGGGGCACCTCAAAGCCCCCCTCCGCGGCGAAATTCCGCTTCCCCCCTCTCCTACCTGGCCCCCTGGTGATCGGGGCTGCACAGGACGCTATCTGTCCTGTGCAGCCAGTGACAGGACGTCCCCTGTCACATGGCAGCGATCCCCGGCCGCTGATTGGCTGGGGATCGCCGATCTGCCTTACGGCGCTGCTGCGCAGCAGCGCCGTACAATGTAAACAAAGCGGATTATTTCCGCTTGTGTTTACATTTAGCCTGCGAGCCGCGATCGGCGGCCCGCAGGCTATTCACGGAGCCCCCCGCCGTGATTTGACAGGAAGCAGCCGCTCGCGCGAGCGGCTGCTTCCTGATTAATCAGCCTGCAGCTGGCGACGCAGTACTGCGTCGCTGGTCCTGCAGCTGCCACTTTGCCGACGCACGGTATAAGCGTGCGGTCGGCAAGTGGTTAAAGCACACCTGAAGTGAGCGGAATATGGAGGCTGCCATATTTATTTCTCTTTTCAAGCAATACCAGTTGCCTGGCTGCCTCTAATACTATTAGCCATAGCCCCTGAACAAGCATGCAGCAGATCAGGCATTTCTGGCATTGTCAGATCTGACCAGATTAGCTGCATGCTTCTTTCAGGTGTGTGACTTAGACACTACTGCAGCCAGAGAGATCAGCAGGGCTGTCAGGCAACTGGGATTATTTATAATAGCAAATATATCGGCGCCAAGGAACAATGGAACTGCCGCTGAGAAGAACAATGTCCAAAAGTTCAGAAGTCAGGCATACATCAAAGGTCAGCGCAGGTTTAGAAAGTCATTATATGTAGGGAATGGTAAATTCTTCACCACAATATATCAAATGCTCAGAGGTAGATATCCGCCAAACATCAAAACTAGAAAAGGCTTCCCAGCTCCAAACAACCCACATTATAAGGTTGTGAAATGGCTCAGGTCACAGATAACGTCCAGGGAGCATCAGACGTTGTGAAGATCCAGTGGACATCCGTATGGAGGTAAAGTTTCAGGAATTTATATAGGAAAACAAAAACGGCAATATCTAAGCGTAACCCGTTTATTTAGATAAAATCTCTTTAAAAGGCAGTAGATATAAAAACGATAACTCACATACGGGGCCCATAAACTGAGAACCCCAGAAGATTAGCGCCCCTGTAATGGTCAATCGAAGGTAACAGGCGGCACCATTGTCTATTGATCTACGATTGACCATTACATGCGCGCTAATCTTCTGGGGTTCCCTGTTTATGGGCCCCGTATGTGAGTTATTGTTTTTAAATCTCTTACCTTTTAAAGAGATTTTATCTAAATAAACGGGTTACGCTTAGATATTGCCGTTTTTGTTTCCTATATAAATTCTTGAAACTTTACCTCCACACGGATGTCCACTGGATCGTCACGACGTCTGATGTTCCCTGGACGTTATCTGTGACCTGAGCCATTTCACAACCTTATAATGTGGGTTGTTGGGAGCTGGGAAGCCTTCTCTAACTGGGATTGTTTAAAAGGAAATAAATACAGCAGCTTCCATATTCTTCTCCCTTTAGTTATTCTGAAAATTGTTTTAAACTGGAGGAGGGGCTCTTGTAATTGAGTTGCACTGTTGTTGAGAGGGGGGGGGGGGGTGAGCTACAGATCTGTCTGGACACTACTCTACACCTCTTCAGCCAATGAGCCCGCAGCGGCAGGCTGTGTCCCGCGACCTGTCAGTGGGATTCTGCACGGTAACACGAGTTGGTCTGTGACGACCTAACAAAGCCTCGTTCCTCTCGGGAGCCCTGTGCAGAGACATCTGTGAGACATTCCCCATGGATTCTCCCTCCCTGCCGGGATCTGCCTGTCCTGAGTCTGGTGGCAGCCCGCCAAGGCCTTGTCCCGGTCACATTCCTGCCATGCCAGGCTGGAGAAATGCCACCCGCATATGCTCAGCGCCCCAGCACGACTCGTGCAGAGTGAGGGCGAGCGGGAAAAGCTGCCTCCCGCTAGCTGTATAAAGATGGCTGTTTCTGCCCAGGTTTCGAGCTGAGGACCTTTTGCGTGTAAAGCAAACGTGATTACCACTACACTACAGAAACCTCCTGAAAGTACAAAGATGGCTGTCGCTGCATCACCTGGACGGGATCCTTGTATGTCTGCAGATATTCCTAATGGCTGCCGGTCTCCGTACGCCGCCGCGATCTCTCATCGCACCGACGTGATCCCGATCAGCTTGAGAAAAGTTTAAAAAGCTTTTTAAAAGTTGCTTTATTTTCCGAGTGTAGCATTAAAATGGTTCTTAAGCCCCATCTACACCATACGATTCTTTCTCCGATTCAATTCATTTCAATCTGACATGTCCGATTCATGATTCTATTCAATTCGATTCAATTTGCCATTGTTTTGAATCGGAAATTGAATCAAATCATGAATCTGACATGTCAGATCGAAGCGAATCAATGAATCGAATCGGACAAAGAATCGTATGGTGTAGATGGGGCTTTAGACTTTTATATTCACAATTTAAAGTGAAACAAACACAGAAATCTCTCCATTGTCCTTTTGAAGAACTAAGGTCTCAGTAAAGCACTATATAAATACATAGTAATATGGTGGGACATTATACTATGACTACACTATGACTACGGTAGGATTGTACTCTGTACAGTGCTGCAGGAGATGTCAGTGCTATATAAATACATAATAATAATATGGTAGGACATTACACTATGACTATGGTAGGATTAGAGTGTGAGCTCCTCTGAGGGCAGGCAGTGACATGGCTATGTACTCTGTAATGTGCTGCAGGAGATGTCAGTGCTATATAAATACATAATAATAATAATATGGTAGGACATTACACTATGACTATGGTAGGATTAGAGTGTGAGCTCCTCTGAGGACAGTCAGTGACATGACTATGTACTCTGTAATATGCTGCAGGAAATGTCAGTGCTATATAAATACATAATAATATGGTAGGACATTAGACTATGACTATGGTAGGATTAGAGTGTGAGCTCCTCTGAGGACAGTCAGTGACATGACTATGTACTCTGTAAAGTGCTGCAGGAGATGTCACTGCTATATAAATACATAATAATAATAATATGGTAGGACATTAGACTATAACTATGGTAGGATTAGAGTGTGAGCTCCTCTGAGGACAGTCAGTGACATGACTATGTACTCTGTAAAGTGCTGCAGGAGATGTCACTGCTATATAAATACATAATAATAATAATATGGTAGGACATTAGACTATAACTATGGTAGGATTAGAGTGTGAGCTCCTCTGAGGACAGTCAGTGACATGACTATGTACTCTGTAAAGTGCTGCAGGAGATGTCACTGCTATATAAATACATAATAATAATAATATGGTAGGACATTAGACTATGACTATGGTAGGATTAGAGTGTGAGCTCCTCTGAGGACAGTCAGTGGCATGACTATGTACTCTGTAAAGTGCTGCAGAAGGTGTCAGTGCTATATAAATACATAATAATAATATGGTAGGACATTAGACTATGACTATGGTAGGATTAGAGTGTGAGCTCCTCTGAGGACAGTCAGTGACATGACTATGTACTCTGTAAAGTGCTGCAGGAGATGTCACTGCTATATAAATACATAATAATAATAATATGGTAGGACATTAGACTATGACTATGGTAGGATTAGAGTGTGAGCTCCTCTGAGGACAGTCAGTGACATGACTATGTACTCTGTAAAGTGCTGCAGGAGATGTCACTGCTATATAAATACATAATAATAATAATATGGTAGGACATTAGACTATGACTATGGTAGGATTAGAGTGTGAGCTCCTCTGAGGACAGTCAGTGACATGACTATGTACTCTGTAATGTGCTGCAGAAGATGTCAGTGCTGTATAAATACATAATAATAATATGGTAAGACATTACACTATGACTATGGTAGGATTAGAGTGTGAGCTCCTCTGAGGACAGTCAGTGACATGACTATGTACTCTGTAATGTGCTGCAGAAGATGTCAGTGCTATATAAATACATAATAATAATATGGTAGGACATTAGACTATGACTATGGTAGGATTAGAGTGTGAGCTCCTTTGAGGACAGTCAGTGACATGACTATGTACTCTGTAATGTGCTGCAGAAGATGTCAGTGCTATATAAATACATAATAATAATATGGTAGGACATTAGGCTATGACTATGGTAGGATTAGAGTGTGAGCTCCTCTGAGGACAGTCAGTGACATGACTATGTACTCTGTACAGTGCTGCAGAAGATGTCAGTGCTATATAAATACATAATAATAATATGGTAGGACATTAGACTATGACTATGGTAGGATTAGAGTGTGAGCTCCTCTGAGGACAGTCTGTGACATGACTATGTACTCTGTAAAGTGCTGCAGGAGATGTCAGTGCTATATAAATACATAATAATAATATGGTAGGGCATTAGACTATAACTATGGTAGGATTAGAGTGTGAGCTCCTCTGAGGACAGTCAGTGACATGACTATGTACTCTGTAAAGTGCTGCAGAAGATGTCAGTGCTGGATGTAGAGACATGCTGGAGGGAGATGCAGTCTAGGCTCCCGTTGGCAGCAGAGTAGAGCACTTCTCGCTGGGCTGATCACAGGATGCGATGTTTGGAAGAACGCCGTTTGCTCGCTCTGACTTTCCCAGCCCGAGCCAGCCGTGAACTTTGACAAGCGATTTCCCATCAGCAGAGGAACAGAGTGTGAGCAGCGCAGGCCGCAGTCCCGGTATCATGACTCAGTATGGGAATGGGGGGGTCTGTTAATTGTCTCAGGACAGGCAGTGAAGGCCGTGATATTTTCCCATGGATCCCGTGTGCGCGGCGAGGAGAAAACAGCCTCCGGCTCGCGTGCTTACCCACCATCGACAAACCCCGCGGCATATGGCAGAGCGGACAAGGCTAAATACGACATGACACCCGTGATTTCATCCTACACGGGTGCTGCACGCAACAGGCGCTCACTTCACCTGCCCGAGGGGGCGGAGCTGTCACTGCAGGGAGAACCGCAACTCCCAGCACTCCCAACATCTGCTTCACCCTGTCCGTGAATCCAATTGTCATGATCAAACCTGCTGGGAATCTATTCACGGTCACACGGTTAAATCGAGTGGCAAACAAAGTTCATAAATGCTCTATAACCCCCGTTGAACCCTTACCAGCCGGTGCAGGATCTGGCCAGCCACACCAACCCACAATAACAAAGAAGAAGGATCCACAAACCAGGCGAGGTAGGTGAAAAAGGCTGCTATTTTTATTGAAGACTCCACATGACAGAGGACAATAAAACCACAGGATCAACTGACGCGTATCGGGCTTACAATCTGCCCTTAGTCGTAGTGGAAAAAAAAGGTTAACTATGACTAAGGGCAGATTGTAAGCCCGATACGCGTCAGTTGATCCTGTGGTTTTATTGTCCTCTGTCATGTGGAGTCTTCAATAAAAAATTCCAGCCTTTGTCACCTACCTCGCCTGGTTTGTGGATCCTTCTTGTTTGCACACTGTTAAAGCGGACCTAAACTCTTGCACAGGAGAGAAGGAAAACGCAGAGAAATCCACCCTGTATGTGTTTTATAGAGAACAGCCTGTCTAATTCTCCTTTGTCTACAATTAATGAGCCAGTGTAATTTGAGCCGTCAGCTCCCTGCCGAATTCTGAGCTAATATATTAACACAGGAGGGTAACCCTTTCTGTGCTCCCAGAAAACCAGGAAGTAACCACATTGCAGCATCTCTGTGGATGTTCTTTAAGTTGTAACAAAAATGTTTTTCTTTAAAGTTTATAAAGATGTTGCTCATCTTTTAGAGCAGAGAGGAAGCTCGGAGTTCAGATCTAAAGTGAGAGGTATATGGACGCTGTCATATTTATTTCCTTTTAATCAATACCAGTTACCTGGCTGTCCTGCAGATCTTCTACCTCTAATACTTTTAGCCATAGCCCCTGAACAAGCATGCAGCAGATCAGGTGTTCCAGACATTTTTTTTCAAATCTGATTAGCTGCATGCTTGTTTCTGGTGTGATTCAGACACTACTGCAGCCAAATAGACCAGCAGGGCTGCCAGGCAACTGGCATGGTTTAAAAAGAAATAAATATGGCAGCTTCCATAGCTCTCTTGCTTCAGTTGTCCTTTAAGAAAAAAATAATTATCAAAATACTATACTTTTTCTGAGCTGCACTCATATTTGGGATGGGAGGTGTGGCCAGTCACCACCCCTCTTAATCAGGGCATAGGAGGGGAGGGACTTGGTTGCCTCAGTTCAACAAGCACAGCTCTCCCAGAGTCATAAATGGGAGAGGGAAGGGTGTAAGGGGTCACTTTGTGAGTGCTGAGTCTCCAGATCATAGCTGAACCAAAAGGAACAGGTCGCCCGTGAGTATGGCGTGCGCACCCCGAACCGTCGCTCATCGCTGCTGTCGCCAGGCGATTGACGCGGTCATTCGCCTGGTGACAGTTGCAGCCGCAACTGTCTATAGGCCGCGTGTGTATGCGGACTAGCGACAGCAACCTATGGGCATCACACGGCGCTTCCGGCGGGGGGGAGGAACGTCGGCGACAGCTTCCGTCGCACTACTAATCCCTCTTCCGCAGTGTGTCTGCGGAGGGACCCGGCGACGAGCTGTCACCGGTCTGTTGCGCACACGTTCCCGTGTGCTGAGTATGGGCCATTAGACAAACATGCATGAGTGGATAGGGGGCTTATTTGATGCATTCGGGATAAAACTATCTCATAAGTAGAGTTACTGCTTTTCGGACGCAACAATGTATCTTTTTACTTACTTCCTCCTAAAAGAATGGATGCTCTGCCAAGGTTTTTTTTCAAGGTTTTTATCCTAGGTCTGTGTAGCGCAAATAAAATCTTCCCGGGTGGAAAGGAAAAACCTACCTTTTGGCAGTTTTAGGGAGCAAACCACTCCTCGACTCCTGTGTCAGCGGCTGGGACAGGAAGTGAAGGGGGCATATGCCCAACAGGTGCACACCAAATCCAAATCCAAAAAAGCTTTATTGGCAGGACCAAATACATTTAGCATTGCCAAAGCAAAACAAAACATTAACATGGGGGGGGGGGGGGGGTTGTGGGAATAAGGGTGGGGTATATAGTCCATAGGTGTGTGGAGGATGTAAGGGACAGAATGGGGGACTGGGATATACAGTCCATAGGGGGGTATTGGGGGGAATACAGTCCATGTTCCTCTCAGTTGGTGGCAGGCTGTGACATATCGGGCAGCTATTTGCACACACTGCATTATATACCGCAGTAATGTTAACTTCTGCATTTAGAAAGAAGACTAATCTTGATTTTGATTACAAAAAAACAAACTACAATAAGTTAAAAAAAAAATACAAGAAATACAACTTCCGCTATGCTGGGGAGAGCTGCGGCTGTACAGGATGCCGCAGGTAGACATTAGGGATTCGCAGAAGGCTGAATATTATGTACACCTTTAGTAAAGAGCTGAGAATATCTTTATAAAGGGAATTGTGGGGGATTTCCACATGGGCCGCTCAGATTGGTCATTTCATTGTGTGGGACTTGCAAGGAACGGCGGATCTGATTGGCTGATGAGTAGAGCGCTTCCATTTTGTACTGTGCTGGTCTAGGATGTTTAGCGTTGCTCGCTGGCTGATTATCCTCTCTCTCTCTGTCACACAGCGGTTCAGGAGGAGCGCCAGCGGGGGAAGGATCGCAATGAGAACGACGTGGAGTGCTCCAGTAGCGCCAATGAAGACATGCCGGTAGAGAAGATCCTGGAGGCGGAGCTGGCGGTGGAGCCAAAGACAGAAACGTATATCGAGGCCAACATGGGCCTCTCCCCCAACTCTGTAAGTACCGAATTACTGCCTGGGTGTGGCCTGTGCTTGTCACTGCTCTGTAGTGACTGGATAGGCTGCATGCTCAGTGATGTCACTGGTCTCTAGTGAATGGATAGGCTGCGTTCTCAGTGATGTCACTGGTCTCTAGTGACTGGATAGGCTGCATTCTCAGTGATGTCACTGGTCTCTAGTGAATGGATAGGCTGCATTCTCAGTGATGTCACTGGTCTCTAGTGACTGGATAGGCTGCATTCTCAGTGATGTCACTGGTCTCTAGTGAATGGATAGGCTGCATTCTCAGTGATGTCACTGGTCTCTAGTGAATGGATAAGCAGCATTCTCAGTGATGTCACTGGTCTCTAGTGAATGGATAAGCAGCATTCTCAGTGATGTCACTGGCCTCTAGTGAATGGATAGGCTGCATTCTCAGTGATGTCACTGGTCTCTAGTGAATGGATAGGCTGCGTTCTCAGTGATGTCACTGGTCTCTAGTGAATGGATAGGCTGCGTTCTCAGTGATGTCACTGGTCTCTAGTGAATGGATAGGCTGCATTCTCAGTGATGTCACTGGTCTCTAGTGAATGGAAAGGCTGCATTCTCAGTGATGTCACTGGTCTCTAGTGAATGGATAGGCTACATTCTCAGTGATGTCACTAGTCTCTAGTGAATGGATAGGCTGCATTCTCAGTGATGTCACTGGTCTCTAGTGACTGGATAGGCTGCATTCTCGGTGATGTCACTGGTCTGTAGTGACTGGATAGGCAGCATTCTCAGTGATGTCACTGGTCTCTAGTGAAGGGATAGGCTGCATTCTCAGTGATGTCACTGGTCTCTAGTGAATGGATAGGCAGCATTCTCAGTGATGTCACTGGTCTCTAGTGAATGGATAGGCTGCATGCTCAGTGATGTCACTGGTCTGTAGTGACTGGATAGGCTGCATGCTCAGTGATGTCACTGGTCTCTAGTGACTGGATAGGCTGCATTCTCAGTGATGTCACTGGTCTCTAGTGAATGGATAGGCTGCATGCTCAGTGATGTCACTGGTCTCTAGTGAATGGATAGGCTGCATTCTCAGTGATGTCACTGGCCTCTAGTGAATAGATAGGCTGCATTCTCAATGATGTCACTGGTCTCTAGTGAATGGATAGGATGCATGCTCAGTGATGTCACTGGTCTCTAGTGAATGGATAGGCTGCATTCTCAATGATGTCACTGATCTCTAGTGAATGGATAGGCTGCATGCTCAGTGATGTCACTGGTCTCTAGTGACTGGACAGGCTGCATTCTCAGTGATGTCACTGGTCTCTAGTGAATGGATAGGCTGCATTCTCAGTGATGTCATTGGTCTCTAGTGAATGGATAGGCTGCATTCTCAGTGATGTCCCTGGTCTCTAGTGAATGGATAGGCTGCATCCTCAGTGATGTCACTGGTCTCTAGTGAATGAATAGGCTGCATTCTCAGTGATGTCACTGGTCTCTAGTGACTGGACAGGCTGCATTCTCAGTGATGTCACTGGTCTCTAGTGAATAGATAGGCTGCATTCTCAGTGATGTCATTGGTCTCTAGTGAATGGATAGGCTGCATTCTCAGTGATGTCCCTGGTCTCTAGTGAATGGATAGGCTGCGTTCTCAGTGATGTCACTGGTCTCTAGTGAATGAATAGGCTGCATTCTCAGTGATGTCACTGGTCTCTAGTGAATGGACAGGCTGCATTGTCAGTGATGTCACTGGTTTCTAGTGAATGGATAGGCTACATTATCAGTGAGGTCACTGGTCTCTAGTGAATGGATAGGCTGCATTGTCAGTGATGTCACTGGTCTCTAGTGAATAGATAGGCTGCATTCTCAGTGATGTCACTGGTCTCTAGTGAATGGATAGGCTGCATTCTCAGTGATGTCATTGGTCTCTAGTGAATGGATAGGCTGCATTCTCAGTGATGTCACTGGTCTCTAGTGATTGGATAGGCTGCACTCTCAGTGATGTCACTGGTCTCTAGTGAATGGATAGGCTGCATTCTCAATGATGTCACTGGCCTCTAGTGAATGGATAGGCTGCATTCTCAGTGATGTCACTGGTCTCTAGTGAATGGATAGGCTGCATTCTCGGTGATGTCACTGGTCTCTAGTGAATGGATAGGCTGCATTCTCGGTGATGTCACTGGTCTCTAGTGAATGGATAGGCTGCATTCTCGGTGATGTCACTGGCCTCTAGTGAATGGATAGGCTGCATTCTCAGTGATGTCACTAGTCTCTAGTGAATGGATAGGCTGCATTCTCAATGATGTCACTGGCCTCTAGTGAATGGATAGGCTGCATTCTCAATGATGTCACTGGCCTCTAGTGACTGGATAGGCTGTATCCTCCGTGATATACTGGTCTCTAGTGACTGGATAGGCTGTATCCTCAGTGATATCCTGGTCTCTAGTGACTCACTCACTCACCCTGTGTGTATGAGTTTCTCTCTCTGCAGCCCAGTCACCCTGTCTTTTTCTCCTTTTCCAGCCCAGCGATCCGGTCACCAATATTTGCCAGGCGGCGGACAAGCAGTTGTTCACCTTGGTAGAATGGGCTAAAAGGATTCCGCACTTTTCTGAACTGCCGCTGGACGACCAGGTCATACTGCTCAGAGCAGGTAAGTGCTGACAGCCTAGGCCCTGCAGCAGCACCACCACTTCCTGCCGGCGGCCATCTTGTCCTCCTTCCTGAAATTACAGGTCATATTGCTCAGAGCAGGTGAGGGCTGACAGCCCGGGCCCCGCAGCAGCACCACTTCCTGCCGGCGGCCATCTTGTTTCCTGAAATTACAGGTCATACTGCTCAGAGCAGGTGAGTGCTGACAGCCCAGGCCCTGCAGCAGCACCACCACTTCCTGCCGGCGGCCATCTTGTCCTCCTTCCTGAAATTACAGGTCATACTGCTCAGAGCAGGTGAGGGCTGACAGGCCAGGCCCTGCAGCAGCACCTCTTCCTGTCGGCGGCCTTCTTGTTTCCTGAAATTACAGGTCATACTGCTCAGAGCAGGTGAGGGCTGACAGGCCAGGCCCTGCAGCAGCAGCACCACTTCCTGCCGGCGGCCATCTTGTCCTCCTTCCTGAAATGACAATGATGTTGCAGGTTCCTGGCAGTTAGAAGGAAAAAACTGCTGTGACCAGAGTTGGTTTATGTTCATTTTATGCAGCTTGGATCTGCACCTTACTTGTCAGGATGATGATAATAGTAAAAAAAAAAAAAATCCACACTGTCTACATCACATCTGTCATCCGTTTTTCCTGCACTGCAATAATCCATCAAATACAAAATAAAATGAGGTAAAAATCTTAATGAATGGTAATGCAGTTTTTCAGTAAATTACTGAACTATTACTGCATGTGTGAAAAAAAAAATCTAAAATACTGCATGAGGTAAATTACCGAACATTTTTACCGAAAGTGTCTTAAAGAGAACCAGAGATGAAGCACCCTCATGTATTTTACCTTATAAATCAGTGGGAACATGACAGTAAACACCTAATCTGCTCTTTTTTTCATTGTTCTCTGTTTAATCTGTCTGTTATCACCTCTGATAAGAATCCCAGACTGAGCACTCAGTCTAGCTTTGCTATGGAAAGATTATAGCTGAGTCTGTCTTCTCTGGTGTCTTTTCAAGCCCAAGCCTGCCCCCTTGTGGCTCTGCTATAATGACTCAGCTATAATTATTCCCTGCAAAGCAAGACTGAATGCTCAGTCCGGGATTCTTATCAACAGACACTTTTAGCAGTGAGGAGGAAACCGAGAGCATGGTAAGTGTTTTCTCTAATGTTCTTACTGATATATATGGTAAAATACACAAGGGTGCTTGCGTTCAACTCCTTAAAGGGAACCAGAGACGAAAGTGTGAAAATTGATTATAGAGTTTTCCTACTGGTCAGTGATGCTATCCATCACCATAAAGAACCAATAGTGAGTCCTGAGAGGTCTAAGGGGGGAGGGACTTCCTCCTAGCAGTAGTAGTACTTTGCATATTATTCTCTTGGGTGCAGCTCTGATACAAAAATTAATTTTGTTGTGCGGTTTTCACTATAGGTGACCGCAAAACATCTAATTTATTGTCCACTCATCCGCTGACCTTGCTGAGGTTTACCTCCGAGTCCCTTTAAGACATCTGACCACAGCGGTGGTTGCTATAGAGCTGCGGCGCGCCTGGAACCCGATCTCTCTCTCGCTCTCTTCTGCCCGCTGCTTTAAATAACTTCCCCCAAGTATTTTAACCAGCGACGTTGTGTTTTATCGAGCGCCTGGAAGGGGCTCTGGGGATCAAACGCACATGAAAGATTAACAGCCCGGCATCTAGCTAAGCGCGCAGGCTGCAGCCACTGATGCGTCGCCTAACGAGAGCTGAAGCAGAGCTTAAGGGCAGAACGCGCGCTGACAGAACCGCCGGACGCATCTTTCCTCTTCACGGCATCTTAAAAGCATCGAATCAAACCGGACAAGCTTTATTCTGCGGCGGGAGCACCGTGCCGTTGCCACGCGCCTCCGTAGCCTTTTGCCGCAAACACGAGTCGGCCCCGCCCGTCCGGGCATCCGTCGAAGATGTGATAAAATGTGTTGGCGTTAGAATTGTTTATTGTCCTATGAAGACGCAGCAGCCACGAGTCCCCCGGGACTCACCTGTCGATAGACGCGAGCTGCTCGGTCGCTGCAAAAATGTGGGTCAGTTTAATGGGTAAATGGCGTGACGCATCAACTGGTCATCTTCAGATAAAAAGTGACAGGTCCTCGCTCTGCCTGCGGGGGCTGAACATGTGACCATACTGCTAACGCTGGTGCTGTAGAAGCACTGAGCGAACCATCAGCTGAACCCCTGACAGGCGGCCATCTTGTTCTATATTCGCCATGCTTCTTAGTATGCTTATATTTAAAGGACACCTGAAGCAAAGATTATAAAAAAGAAAGTTAGATACTTACCTCAGCAGTGGAAAGCACCTGGAGGGTGCAGAGGCTTCCTAAATCTTCCAAAAGCCCCCCATTCCAGCGCAGGGTTCTCTTTAAAGATACGTCTGAGCTGAGAGAAAAAAGATCTATTACCTGTTGTTTCCTTCAGCCCCTGGCAGCCTATCTGTCCCTCACCGCAGCTCCGGTGTCCCGGGATCTCCATCATTGCAGATGCCGACCTCACCAGGCCGGCATCTACTGCACCTGTGCAGAACGCTTCTCACCACGTGGTGCAGTAGGCGAGGTCAGCATCTGCAATAGAGGGGATCGGCAGACACCGGAGCTGCGGCGAGGGTACAGATAGGCTGCCAGGGGCTGGAGGAAACCCCCAGTAAGTAGATCACTTTTTTTTTTATTTTAGCTTGGATGTATCCTTTAAAGTGGACCTGAACTCTTGCACAGGACAGAAGGAAGCCAGAGAAATGCACCCTGTATGTATTTAGAGAGTCCTGCTGATCCTCTGCCTCTAATACTTTTAGCCATAGCCCCTGAACAAGCATGCAACAGATCAGGTGTTTCTGACAATATTGCCAGGTCTGATAAGATTAGCTGCATGCTTGTTTCTGGTGTGATTCAGACACTACTGCAGCCAAACAGACCAGCAGGGCTGCCAGGCAACTGGTATTGTTTGAAAGGCGATAAATATGGCAGCCTCCATATCCCTTTCAGGTGTGCTTTAAATCAGATTTGACTTGATGTGAACCTTCCAGGAGTAATGTCTGAACAACTTTCATTCCCCTTGATATAAAACCTGTTTTATCCCGTTGGGCAACCTTCCTTGAATGAATCGCCTGGGACTCGGGAAGCTGTCTATACACACACAGATTCGGCATTGCTGATAACGTGTGCGCTTGTTCCCATTCTTCACTCACGCATATCTCCTCTCTGCCGCAGGTTGGAACGAGCTCCTTATCGCCTCCTTCTCCCATCGATCAATAGCCGTTAAGGACGGGATCCTGCTGGCCACGGGACTTCACGTGCACCGGAACAGCGCGCACAGTGCAGGCGTCGGCGCCATCTTTGACCGGTAAGAAATTCGTTTGAAGCTCTTCTTTCCAGGGATGATGGAATTGTGCGTTTAGCCTGCATTCCCCTAATTCAGCAAAGTGCCCCGCAGGAGCTGAGAATTATACTGCCTACATGCAGGTGTACTGTCACCCCAAATGATCATTCCTGACGGTTTCAGGTGATAGTTTGCCCCGAGTTATTGGACAGACTTCCGGCTGAGGAGAGGGAGTCTAGCATTTGTACGTAGCTTTAAAGCAAGCTTAAAGTGGAAATAAACTTATCAGATAATGAATTGTATGGGCAGTAAAGCTAAGAAATAGAACGTTAGTAGCAAAGAAAAGTCTCATGTGGTTTTCCAGTACAGGAAGAGTTAAATAAAAAAAACAAATGTTATCTACGCAAAAGAGCTTCTCTGAGACACAACTTGGTCTAATACAGTCCTGTTTTCTGAAGCTCTTAAAGGGGGACTCCAGTGAAAATAATGTGATAAAGTGCTTCATTTTTACAATAATTATGTATAAGTGATTCAGTCAGTGTTTGCCCATTGTAAAATCTTTCCTCTCCCTGATTTACATTCTGGCATTTATCACATGGTGACATTTTTACTGCTGGCAGGTGATTTCTGTGGAAGGAGATGCTCCTTGCTTTTTTGGCAGTTGGAAACCGCTGTAAACAGTAAAACAGCTGATATTTCCCACAATGCAATGAGGTTCACAGACAGGAAACTGTTAGCACCATTGTCCTGACATCACACTGTGGGAGGGGTCTCACCACAATATCAGCCATACAGCGCCCCCTGATGTTCCGTTTGTGACAAGGTAAAGATTTCTCATAGGAAAGGGGGTATCAGTGACTGATAGGGATGAATTTCACTTATTGGTCACGGTTTCTCTTTAAACAGTCAAACAGCGAAAGACAGCTTGATATAAGGTTTCACTGCAGGAAAGTTCAAATGGTCCTTGTTTCTGCTTTGAGAGAGTGTGCTTTTAAAACTGCAACTGTGACAGAGTGATGCAATGTTCTAAAAATAAAAAAGGCTATATATCTAAAAATAAAAACATGACTTTTCTTTCCTACTAATGTTTTATTCGTTATCCATACTACACATACAATTTTATATAAAAAAAATGTTTAATTTTTGTTTGGGGGGGGGGGGGGGCGACGGCGACAGACAGAGAGGTAGCAAACGGTTATACAACATAGCACAAGGTTATACATACAATCAGGGTATAAAATGCGGTTTACAGAGACTCAGCAAATCAAGTCCGAGTTAGTCCATGAGAAGGGTGTCATTGCTGGGGTAGTAATATTAAGGACACACTGTTTGTGTGTGTGTGTGTGGGGGGGGGGGGGTGCGAAAGGCTTATCATCTAAAGGGTAGGGGAGGGACACATTAGGTAGGACGGTGGAAAAGGTGGTTGACTGAGAGAGTTAGTGTGGTAGATGTGGGGTAGGCCATTTTAAAGAAATGTGTTTTGAGGGCTTGCTTGAAGGTGTTGAAGGAAGAAGCGAGTCTGAGGGGGAGTGGAAGGGAGTTCCATAGGGTGGGGGCAGCTCTTGAGAAGTCTTGTAGGCGTGCATGGGATTGAGAAATGTGTGGGTCAGGCGGATATCATTGGAGGACCGGAGGGGGCGGCCAATAACTGACCAATTTTACCCCCTCCATGTAGTATGAGGCCAACAGATTTTGAATACTATCAGCAGATTGTGAAGTTAAACCCTCATACTACATGGAGGAGGTAAAATTGGCCAATCAAAATTGCATGTTAGTAGCAGGCTTTAGGCATGATGCACAGCGGTAGCATTTGTGCCTGGCTTCTCAGCAATCGTCAGGGAGTAACACTTTGCCAATGCCTTCTGCTTAAAGAAAGCAAAATTGTATTTCACGTGTTATAATGACGGAATCGCTCCACTTCTTCTCCTCATACAGGGTCCTGACGGAATTAGTATCCAAAATGCGAGATATGCAGATGGACAAGACCGAGCTGGGCTGCCTCCGAGCCATCGTCCTCTTCAACCCCGGTGAGCCACTCCCAGAGGACACGCCCCCCAATATCAACTTACTGTACTTATGACACACCGGAAGTCAAAGTAATGATAGTAAACTAGCTGCAGTGTGTGCTGATCTCTGCTGCCTCCAGTATGTACAGTATAAGCTGTTACTCTGTGCCTGTACTGATAGTAACCTAGCTGCAGTGTGTGCTGATCTCTGCTGCCTCCAGTATGTACAGTATAAGCTGTTACTCTGTGCTTGTACTGATAGTAAACTAGCTGCAGTGTGTGCTGATCTCTGCTGCCTCCAGTATGTACAGTATAAGCTGTTACTCTGTGCCTGTACTGATAGTAACCTAGCTGCAGTGTGTGCTGATCTCTGCTGCCTCCAGTATGTACAGTATAAGCTGTTACTCTGTGCTTGTACTGATAGTAAACTAGCTGCAGTGTGTGCTGATCTCTGCTACCTCCAGTATGTACAGTATAAGCTGTTACTCTGTGCCTGTACTGATAGTAAACTAGCTGCAGTGTGTGCTGATCTCTGCTACCTCCAGTATGTACAGTATAAGCTGTTACTCTGTGCCTGTACTGATAGTAAACTAGCTGCAGTGTGTACTGATCTCTGCTGCCCCCGGTATGTACAGTATAAGCTGTTACTCTGTGCTTGTACGGATAGTAAACTAGCTGCAGCGTGTGCTGATCTCTGCTACCTCCAGTATGTACAGTATAAGCTGTTACTCTGTGCCTGTACTGATAGTAAATTAGCTGCAGTGTGTGCTGATCTCTGCTACCTCCAGTATGTACAGTATAAGCTATTACTGTGTGCCTGTACTGATAGTAATCTAGCTGCAGTGTGTGCTGATCTCTGCTACCTCCAGTATGTACAGTATAAGCTGTTACTCTGTGCCCGTACTGATAGTAACCTAGCTGCAGCGTGTGCTGATCTCTGCTGCCTCCAGTATGTACAGTATAAGCTGTTACTCTGTGCCTGTACTGATAGTAACCTAGCTGCAGCGTGTGCTGATCTCTGCTACCTCCAGTATGTACAGTATAAGCTGTTACTCTGTTCCTGTACTGATAGTAAACTAGCTGCAGCGTGTGCTGATCTCTGCTACCTCCAGTATGTACAGTATAAGCTATTACTCTGTGCCTGTACTGATAGTAACCTAGCTGCAGCGTGTGCTGATCTCTGCTGCCTCCAGTATGTACAGTATAAGCTGTTACTCTGTGCCTGTACTGATAGTAAACTAGCTGCAGCGTGTGCTGATCTCTGCTACCCCCAGTATGTACAGTATACGCTGTTACTCTGTGCTTGTACTGGTAGTAAACTAGCTGCAGTGTGTGCTGATCTCTGCTACCCCCAGTATGTACATTATACGGTAAGCTGTTACACTGTGCCTGTACTGATAGTAACTTAGCTGCAGTGTGTGCTGATTTCTGCTACCTCCAGTATGAACAGTATAAGCTGTTACTCTGTGTCTGTACTGATAGTAACCTAGCTGCGGCGTGTGCTGACTTTGTAACTTCGTTTCCGCAGACTCTAAGGGTCTCTCGAACCCATCGGAGGTGGAGGCATTGCGGGAGAAGGTTTACGCCTCATTGGAAGCTTACTGCAAACATAAATACCCCGAACAGCCGGGCAGGTGAGTACCACTTTCTGTGTAACAAACAAAACCAATAAAAATGCAGATTTTCCTGAAAATACTGTTTGCATATTAAGCTTACCAGGAATTACTTACAGTATAAACCGATCCAAGTATAAACAGAGGTACTTCTTTTTTTCCTTCAGACACCAGAAATGTTTGACTCTAACATAAACCTAGGGTAAAAAATCCAGGCCACTGCTGGGGTACAGGTGAGGAATAGGTAAAGGTGAGGGGATTGGGGTACAGTAGAAGGAATGATAGAGGGGTTTGGGGTACAGTAGAGGAGCAGAGGGTTACTGTACCCCAATCCCCGTCTGTCCCTCTAATGTACCCCGATCCCCTCTGTCCTCTACTGTACCTCAATCCCCGTCTGTCCTCTACTGTACCCCAATTCTCTCTGTCACTTTACTGTACCCCAATCCCTGTCTGACCCTCCACTGTACCCCAATCACCTCTGGTCCTCTACTGTACCCCAATCCCTGTCTGACCCTCCACTGTACACCAATCACCTCTGGTCCTCTACTGTACCCCAATCTCCACTGTCCCTCTACTATACTCTGTTACTCTACTGTACCTCAATCCCCGTCTGTCCCTCTAATGTACCCCAATCCCGTCTGTCCTCTACTGTACCTCAATCCCCGTCTGTCCTCTACTGTACCTCAATCCCCGTCTGTCCTCTACTGTACCCCAATTTTCTCTGTCACTTTACTGTACCCCAATGCCTGTCTGACCCTCCACTGTACCCCAATCACCTCTGGTCCTCTACTGCACCCCAATCCCCTCTGTTCCTTTACTGTACCCCAATCCTTTCTGTTTATTTACTGTACCCCAACCCTATGACATAGGGGATTGACAGTAAGGGAATGGGGTGCAGTAGAGGAACAGAGGGGATTGGGGTGCAGTAGAGGAACAGAGGGGATTGGGGTGCAGTGGAGGAACAGAAGGGATTGGGGTGCAGTAGAGGGGATTGGGGTGCAGTAGAGGAACAGAAGGGATTGGGGTGCAGTGGAGGAACAGAAGGGATTGGGGTGCAGTAGAGGGGATTGGGGTGCAGTAGAGGAACAGAAGGGATTGGGGTGCAGTGGAGGAACAGAAGGGATTGGGGTGCAGTAGAGGAACAGAAGGGATTGGGGTGCAGTAGAGGAACAGAAGGGATTGGGGTGCAGTAGAGGAACAGAAGGGATTGGGGTGCAGTAGAGGAACAGAAGGGATTGGGGTGCAGTGGAGGAACAGAAGGGATTGGGGTGCAGTAGAGGAACAGAAGGGATTGGGGTGCAGTGGAGGAACAGAGGGGATTGGGGGTACAGCAAAGTGGATTAAGATACAGTAGAGGGAAAGCTTGTACTGGAGTGTATTAGAGTACAGTGAAGAGACAGAAGGGATTGGGGTACGGCAGAGATACATAGGGGGCGGGGCTATGGTAGAGAAACACAGGGGGAGGGAGGATTACAGTAAAAGAACAGATATTTGGGTCTAGACTGGGACAATTGGGATTTTTGAGAATGGTTTATTCTCCCCCATGTAGTGTTCTTGGGACAATACATAGAATAACGCGCTCGGAGTTTGTAAGTCACCTTTAAGATGTTCTGCTCTCCTCTATTTCACCCCGTGTCCTCCAGGGGACCTCCAGCTAAAAAAATGAGGCCGCAGCAGTGAAGGAGTCGGCCTCCCCTCCCCCACCTCTCATATGTTTTAGTTTAAAATTTTAAAGTTTGCACTTCCTGGCCGGCGTTCAGAAAGCCTTGTTTTTCCTGGCGCTGCGACTCCCGTTCTCAACAGCTCAGCAGAATTCGCCCCTTTCCTTGGCCTCTTTCCAACCTCAGAATGGATTGGTTTTATTTATTTTTTTCCCCTCTCTGACCATGTCAATTGCGTGATGACGGGAAAAAAAGAAGTCCAATGTCTCTCGAGACTCGCTTAACAATTTATCTAGAATTTTCATGGTCTTCCCTTCTCTGTTGTGAGCAAGAAGTTGACTTGCCAGAGGAGCGAACGTTCCACGAAGCAACAAAAGGATTGGCTGATGAACACCTTGGAAAAGACACAGAGACAACGGGAGCCCGATAGCACAAAACGTCACTAGGTATTTTTGGGAAAAAAAATAGGAAATATATTCAAAGTGGGTTGCAAAAAGGGGCAACCAACCACAGGAAGCGGGCGGAGAACACTAGCCAGCCAGTCTCCACTCCGGTACCTCCAGAAATGGCGGGATGCAGGGTGGTCACACTCTTGAAAAAGAACAGTCACCACAGGTGACAATGCCACTGTAGATCATAACTCCTCCACTTTCTGAAAAAGGCACTAAACGGTTTAAAGAGTAACTGTCGGGCATAAAATCAAAAATCAAATATTTATTTTTATCTGGTAAACCAGTAATAAGGATGCTAACCAGGCAATCCAAAAGTTAAAATCATTTACTTTTCTTCTTGATAAATTATCATTCCCCAGTTTACCTGACTCTTATTTGGTACACAGAACATTTGGTACACAAAAAGGAAGTTGCAGGGCATGCTGGGTTGTCATTTTTGCTTCTCTACTTCCCCTCAGACTTAACTAATGCAGCCTGATTGGCTGAAGCCTCTTTCCCTCCTGGTTTCCCCTCCCACACCTCTGTTCCTCTGTGATTGGCCAAAATTTCTCATGCTAAGACAATGCACTTTCTATAGTGAAGGGCGGGCAAATCAGGCAGAGGAGAGTAAGGGCGGATATTACATCACGACTGGCTTCAAAATAGCCACAGTAAATATGGAAACTGTCTAGAATAGGATTCTCTACTTTTCCTTTATAAAATTCACAGGAATCATAACTAGGACAGTGCAATACATCTGTTATGTAAGTAGAGCAAGTATTTATCTACTTATATACTTGTTTTATTTTCCTGAGATAGTATGGCTGACAGCTCCTCTTTAAAGAGGCACCCTGGTTGTGTGTAAAAGCATTTAAAAACAGTTTAAAAACGAAAAAGATTGAGGTGCCTTACCTCAATGAAGTCAAAATATTTGTGTGAACTAAAGATTTTATTGGTAACACAGGCCGAGCCTATTTTACACACAACCAGGGCGCCTCTTTAAACGGTTTAGTTCACTTCACACCCCCATACGTTCATCCGTTT
Source organism: Hyperolius riggenbachi (assembly GCF_040937935.1). Taxonomy (NCBI): domain Eukaryota; kingdom Metazoa; phylum Chordata; class Amphibia; order Anura; family Hyperoliidae; genus Hyperolius; species Hyperolius riggenbachi. The sequence continues at coordinate 289,994,476 of NC_090653.1, forward strand.
GAGGGACAGAACGCACTTGGTGTACACCACGGTGTACCTCTGTCTCCTTTTTTTCCAAAGGAGAGCGACCGCATCCAGGTCCCTAGTGTCCTCCCCGAGTGGAATCGGGATTGTTGTCTCCACCTGCTTCCTGTGGTCGGTTGCCCCTCTGTGACCCACCCTTGTGAGTAGCTTCTTACTTTCTACGTCTACCATTTTGTTTTGACGTACTGCACCATTGGGCTCCCGCTTTTGTCTCCTGTGTCTCTTCCTGGAAGGTGTTCTGACACCAACTACCCACTTGTGAATAAGGGGAGGTAAGACTAGCACAACAGGGGTGAAGAGACGCGCAGGATGGAAAAACGTAATTATAAGCAGATCACATCGAAAAAGGTGGAGGTGGCTTATTTCTCAGAATGACACAATCAGTTGTAAATAAGGTAGATTTCATTTTCACAGGCAACACGTTTTGTGGGTACAAACCACTTCCTCGGGCCAATAACAGTGCCACAGTTTGAATTCTAAAAAGCTTGGAGCGCCTCTGAGGTAAAATTGTTTTATCCATCCTGGGCGCCTCTTCACTCCTGTTGTGTTAATCCACGTAGCATCTAACCAGAGGTGATCACCTGAAATGATTTCCTCAGAAGAGTGCCTCCCACAATTGTTATGGTTTTTGTCTTAAAGAAAACCTGAACTGAAAATTAAAAGTCAAAATAAACATACACAAGTCATACTTGCCTCCTGTGTAATCTACTCCTCAGTGTCTTTCTCCTTTCCTGTGTCCTGTTTGTCCCCTGTGATCAATGGAATTCTCCGTCCTCCATTTTGAAAATGGCTGTTACCCCATAACAGCTTCCTGGTCAGCACACTGTTAAACTGTAACATCGCCCACTTCAGCCATAGGGAAACATGGACACATCAATTCTCCTCTCAGCTGTAACTGACAGCAACTTTATATAACTGACAGCAAGTGGTATATTTCAGTTCTGACAAAATATTGTCAGAATTGGAAGGGATCACTGTAAGAAGAAAATGATGAGCTTCTGAGAGGAACGGATGGCAAGGTAACTATGGAATGTTCATTTGAAGTTACCTCATGTGTTTATTTTAAATAATTTTACTCAGTACAGGTTCTCTTTAAGTATTGTGTTATCAGAACACTACAAAAGTAGGTAGTAAGAGGTGCTCTTAAAGTGAACCAGAGACGAAGCACCCTTGTGTATTTTACCATAGAAATCAGTGGGAACATTAGAGAAAACACTTACCATGCTCTCTGTTCCATCCTCACTGCTAAAAGTGTCTGTTATCTAGCTGAGATAAGAATCCCGGACTGAGCATTGAGTCTGGCTTTGCTATAATGACTCAGCTATAATGATTCCTGAGCAAAGCCAGCAGGGGGCAGGCTTGGACTTGAAGACAGCAAAGAGAACACAGTCTAAGCTATAATTATTCTGTAGCAAAGCTAGACCGACTGCTTAGTCGGGATTCTTATCTTAGAGGTGATAACAGGCAAATTAAACAGAGAACAATGTAACAAAGAGCAGATTAGGTGTTTACTGTCATGTTCCCACTGATTTATAAGGTAAAATACATGAGGTTGCTTCATCTCTGGTTCTCTTTAAAGAGGAATTCTGGGGAAAATAATGTAATAAAAAAAGTGCTTCATTTTTACAATAATTATGTATAAATGATTTAGTCAGTGTTTGCCCATTGTAAAATCTATTAAATCCCTGATTTACATTCCGCCATTTATTACATGGTGACATTTTTACTGTTGGCAGGTGATGTAGCTGCTGCATGCTTTTTGGCAGTTGGAAACAACTGTAAACAGCTATTTCCCACAATGCAGCAAGGTTCACAGACAGGAAACTGCCAGGAGTACCATGGTCCTCAGTTTCTTGTGGGAGGGGTTTCACCACAATATCAGTCATACAGCGCCCCCTGATGGTCTTTTTGTGAAAAGGAATAGATTTCTCATGTAAAAGGGGGTATCAGCTACTGATTGGGATAAAGTTCAATTCTTGGTCGGAGTTTCTCTTTAAGTTGTTGTTCTTGGACTTGCACTCCTGCACGAAATACTTGCCTAATCTATTTATTTAGCATCGAAACAACATATTTGGGGGAATCAACCCCAGCTTACTCAGATTATTGTGCCACAAGGCTCTGATAAGAGTATGTGCGCTATGATTACAGTCTTGTGGCACCATGGCCTCTCATCAGAACCTTGTGGAACCATAATCTAAGGAATTTATTTCTTTCATTCTCCCAAATGGGTTGTTTTTGTTTTCTATATAACAATAATCCCATGTAGTACACTGAATATTTTTGGCACTACCTCCTCCTCCTTACTTTATAACCCTATGGATGACAGATGAACCATGTGGGAAAATGTCCATAGCATTGAAGGTTTTCAATATAATGTAAACCTCTGACAACCTATTCTTTTGGGATTCTGTTACCTTAACAGTCTCTTAGTGGGTTTTGGAGTTTTCGAAAGTCTAATAGATTTTTGTATGTGAGCGGTTTGCCTGGTGTTAAAGGATACCCGAAGTGACATGATGAGATAAACATGTGTATGTACAGTGCCTAGCACACAAATAACTAGGCTGTGTTCCTTTTTTTCTTTCTCTGCCTGAAAGAGTTAAATATCAGGTATGTAAGTGGCTGACTCGGTCCTGACTCAGACAGGAAGTGTCTACAGTGTGACCTTCACTGATGAGAAATTCCAACTATAAAACACTTTCCTGGCAGAAAATGGCTTCTGAGATCAAGAAAGAGGTAAAAAAAAAAAAGGAATTTCTTATCAGTGAGGGTCACATTGTAGTCACTTCCTGTCAGGACTGAGTCAGCCACGTACATACCTGATTTTTAACTCTTTCAGGCAGAGAAAGAAAAAAAGGAACACAGCATAGTTATTTGTGTGCTAGGCACTGTACATACACATGTCTATATCATCATGTCACTTCAGGTATCCTTTAAGCCTTATCAAGACTGCAGTAGTTTATTAGTTACTGATACATATTTTATTTGTTTTCCCTGACTATCCAGATTTGCAAAGCTGCTGTTGCGCCTACCTGCCCTCCGTTCCATCGGCCTCAAGTGTCTGGAACACCTGTTCTTCTTCAAGCTAATAGGAGACACACCAATCGACACCTTCTTAATGGAGATGCTGGAAGCCCCTCACCAAATGACTTAAGAGGAAAGGGTTTCGGGTGTCGGCCTGCTGAGGGTGATGGACTAATCATGTGACACTTTCAGAAGATACTTTGGTCTCCTTGCAGAAAACGTCCAGGAACCCCCCTCGTGCATTGTTGTGTGTGTCCGCCTTGATTCCATCCACAGAATGAGACCCAGACTCTTCAAACCGCCCACGGCAAACAGTGATGGATGCTTGGGATGAGGACAGCTCACCTCCTCTTTGGTCTCTTCTGAAGACATGGCTTAGCTGTCGCTGCTGAAGCTTCATTAAGTCACTGTTGTTGTTTGGCTTTGTTGGAACCCAAACTGCCTCTGAGACAAAAACAAAAAAGAAAAAAAATTCGCACAGATCCTTGGAGGGTGAATGTATTTTTTTTTCCTCTTTTTTTTAAAAAATATATGTTGTAAAAGACTATGGAAGAATTTTTCTAATCCTTTGGTTTTCCCACACGAACTGGGTCAACAAGGTGTGGAGAAGTTTTTGCTGATCTTCTGAACAAATGTGGAGAAGGTCCAAATGGCTGTTGGCGTGTATTTCCACAGGCAGATACCTACAACGGGTTATACTACCCCTTTTATCAACAATAGGCCTTAATTCTCAAAGAACAAACATCTCGACGACGACTCAGCTCCTCGCCTTCTCACGTGGTTTTACCTTGAGGGGGTTTTAGCTGATGGACCTCTCCCTGTGGAAAGAGCAAAATCGACTCCACGGCCGGATTTTCAGAACCATTTTGAGTGGTGACTGATTAGCTTGTTTTAAGGCTCTATGGATCAAGGCACTACAGAATTATTTTGTTTTGACGTATTCAAGATATTGTAGACAACCACCAGCTGTGATTTACTGCCTCTTTAAAAATACAAAAAAAAAGTAAAACCATAGATGAACCACTTTGGGTTCTGCGGGTAGATTTCAGGGATATTGTCCAGTTTTGTTTTGTTTTTGTTTTTCCTAAATCTCTGTTTAAGCTCTTCATCTCTAAAGAGAGGTTTACTTCTCTAGAAGCAGAAGGCACCACCACAGAGGCAGAAAATCCTGGTGATTTTTCAAGTTGTTAAAAAAAAAAAATGGAAAAAAAAGAAAAAAAATTGTACAGTTCAGAATTACAATCGTTCCTCAAGTACAGAGTTTTTCTAGAGATTTGTATCAACCAAAATTACTTAATGCCGAGGTTCTGATTCTTGTTGGTAAAGGCAAAAATGTAGAATGATTGTTAGTTTAACTGCTAGATAGAACACCTCAATGTTATATAGAGGTCCAGAAAGTACTGAGTCAAGTGGATTGTTTTTAGGCCAAAGTGGACATTCTTTGACTTCAACCAGCATAGGCCACTGACAGCAACTGAAGAATGCCTTGAGGATTGGTTTAGATGAATTTGTGCTTTTCAGTAGGACCTAAAAATAAATGGGTTGCCCTCCTGACGAGGTTACTCAGGACATTTTCAGGTAGTTGTGTTTTCCTCCTTTAGGATATCAACAGAGGAAAGATCATGGTAGCCTAATATTTGGGCTTTTAACAAAAAGTAGCATCGCTGCCGTATCTGGTACTACGAGTCATCATCTAGACTGTAATGCAACCATAAGCTCGGTTATGGTACCAGAGTCACAAAGTTGTGAAATATATTGGCTAACAGGTTTGTTTCGGTAGCGGAGAGAAGCCAGTTGGTGACATACGTTGATCTAGCAGTTGTTGGTCTTGTAGAATGTCAACAGAATCTCACAAGGAGCCTCGAAAAAGTGATCTTAAAAGTTGTTTTATTTTTTATTTTACAGGGTAAGTCATTGCGAACATCCTCGCTTTGTTTGAACTAACTGGCCTTCTCTCATTACTTTCTTGTAAATCAGAAATGGTATATGTATATTTTCCAAAGATACTTGTTTTCTTCTGTTACGTTGGTGTTCTCCATCCAGTGTGAGGGCGCGTTACTTAGAACCTGAGCCAATGCTTAAAGCACGCTTCTGTGAAGCTATACCCTTCCCCCTCCAACTCTCTCTTCTTTCTTGCCTGTAACTGGTTGAGCGCTGTCCGTACCATGTTTACGATACCTCTTCTGTGATACCCAAGCTAGCGGTTGTGAAGTAGATTGTGGGCGACACGGAACAGATCTGGGCGTTCTTTACTTTCCCGAAAGCTTGGGGAATAATGTTTCAGTGGAAACAGTCTTTGCGTTTTTCCTCGATGAATCAGTGATTGGTTTAATCCGACACATCTGGCTGTGTTCAGCATGCAGTGTGTTAAAACAATTCTCCCAGATGAGCTGCCTCCGATAGATGATGGAGGTGGACGCAGATTAAATTAAACCTCATCCTGTCTTTATTGGAGAAGCAGATCATTGTAGGGCAGAACAATGGAACATTTTTCTAGGGCGACGGAGTTCTTTGGTTGCGCAACCCAGGGAACCTAAATTTATATATATTTTTTTTTTAACGTGCTCAAATTCCCCTTTCTCAAGTGACTTTGGAAAAAAGTTCCTGTTGTTGTGTAAAATCATGTGAAATATTTGCCATTGTTTTATATTTTGTCTTCGGTTGGATATTTTAAGCTGAAGAAGGCTCCTGCTGTTTGAGTTTATTGCAAATTGTTTACACCTTGAAAATAGGCCCGACAAATGGATCTACCAAGTCTGCCCCCTTGTGGCTCTGCATTCCTGCTATGCATCCTCTTATCAGGAAAGCAGAGCCACAAGGGGGCAGACTTGCGCTTGAAAAGACATCACAGAAGACAGACTCGGCTATAATCATTCAGGTGAAAGCTAGACTGAATGCTCAGTTGGGGATTCTTATCAGAGCTGATAATAGGCAGACTGAGCAGAGAAGAATGAAACAAAGAGCAGAGTAGGTGTTTACTGTCATGTTCCCATTGATATATATGGTAATACATGAGGGTGCTTCATTTCTGGTTCTCTTTAAGCTCCCCCCTTAAATTATTTTATAGTATATCAGAATTTTTTTTACCTTCCTGGTGGTAATCCTGAGCTATGCTCGGGCTAGCTGCAGGGAGCTCTATGCAGAGTATAGCACGCTGCGTGCTATACTCTGCATAGTTTTTACTCTCCTCCCGGGGGATCCAGACGTCAGTAGTCATTCTCCTTCCTGTCCTCCGAGGCTCCATACCACTCTGGTGAAATTGCCATCATTGATCTCACCACAGAGTTACAGCGCCACCTAGAGGACAGAGGTAACATTGCAGAGCTGGAGCCCAGGGAGGAAAGTGAGAGCAGGGGCTGCTGCAGAGACTCTGGTGGCATGATCCTTTTTCCTTATTTTAGGGTCTGAAATATTTTAAAAAGGCCCTAAAGTCCGGACATAATACTATTGCCGGGGGGGTTATTTAGCTGAATGACGACTAGTAAAAACCCTGACCACCACCAGGAGGAGCTGTTGTCTGTCAGAATGGCGCCTGTTGTTGATGGTATGATATGACCTGGGGGCCCCCAATCCCTCGTTATTGTGCCTTACAAAACTCTTATTCGCTCCGCATGATCTGCACAACTAGCCAGTCCAAATCTTCCCATCTGTGGCAGAGCATACCAACATTTCATAGACCAGCCTTAATCAACCTATTTCGTTAAATTCTGCGGGATGCCCTTTTTATTACATGTTGGCGTATGCTCAGAATAACCGTCAATGAGCATCTCCGTGTTGTCTGATGATAACCCGGTTTCCCATTTTACACAATTTAATAAACACCAGTCTTATGATAATTTCAGGTTTCTGAGGTTCTCAACCATCAGAGGAGGCCTGCACTGGAAAGTATACTAAAGCTATGCTGGTTCCAGGGCGGGGAACCCCTCTGAAGTATCTCAATTTGTTCAGAAATGTGTACTGTAGCCTAGAGATGGTCCATGAGGGGCTAAATATTCTTAAAGAGCTTTAGAAGTCTCATCAGCGGTAAATAGCCGCATCCCCGCCGAAAAACGAGTGCTGCAGACCCCCTAAATCCCCGGGCAAACATCCACAACCAACTTGGTCGTGGTTCTACTGATGCATAATAAAAATTGATAATATAACACAAAATCCTCAAGATTTTATACATATCTGAAAGTAATTTCTTTATAATATATGTCAATGCTTTTTGATTATGTATTTCATTACCTATCTAATCAACATACTGTACTATTGTTATAACTTGTATACTGCTCTAACCACATTATTTTATTTCTGTAAAATGTTTTTTTTCAAAAATTTTTCAATAAAAAATATTGGAATTGGATTGTGCTGCCCTGAGAGGCAGAGCTTTCTGCTGTAGCTCTGCCTCTCCTGCCATCAATCGCCGCCCCTCTCTGTGGAGAAAGTGAGGGGCGGGGAGAGGCGGCGATCCGCTGTGATTGACATCAGAAGAGGCAGAGCTCTACCTCTCTAGGAAGCGCTGGCCAGATTCCCCCCCCCCCCCCCACACCCCCCAGGATTTGAGAGGTCTGCAGCCCTCGTTTTTTAGCGGGGATGTGGCGGTTTACCGCTGATGAGAGTACTGAAGCTAATTAAAAGGTAGATGTAGCAAAAACATTTTTCGCTTCAAACTCTCTTTAAGCAAATGCAAGTTTTATGCAGGTTTATGCTGCATTTGATTGGTCCAGTTTGACACTGTAGAAGATTTGCAGCAACTCAAAAATGATTAGCAACTCACTGACCTTCTGTACTGTAGGCAAGAGACCAGTAATGGCCACTGATGCGTGAGGGCCAATAGAAACTGCCACGATGGACATCTGTAGAAGGGTCTGTCATATTTCAGGCTGGGCGAATATTTTAAGTCGTGTAGTGCCTTATTCTTGTGCGACTCTGTCACACAGGATGTTCCCCCATTATCGCCCCCAAGAATGACCGTCAATTAAGCTTTTTTTTTTTCTCCTTTTGAAGTCATTAGTTTGTGCAGTGCTAGCAGCTGTAGCACATGTGTATAGCGGAGGAATGCCTTAATCTCTAACGGGACAATGACCGCCAGTTTGCAGCGACGACCTTGCTCTGTTTTGCAATGTGTACTTCACCCGGATGGTGGAGTGTGTGAATGTTGCCTCCTCTGACATGAATGAATCCCTTAACCCCTCCTAGTCAGTGCTCTGTAAGAAATAGCCCAGCACGTAAAAGGGGGTCCCGGAAAATGACAATCTGAGGGGCTTTATACCCAAAGAGGGTTCAAAATGATCATTTTCAAACAACTTGGAGAGCTGTAGGTGGCGCTGTCGCCAGCGGCCTCACTTCTTGTGTGACAACGCGATACATACAGCATCATTTTTTTAAATTAAACGTTGAGCCTGACGGAGCTTATAGAGAGCAGTGGTATTCTACTGCGTAAGGTACCGTAGATAAGCAATAAATGTATGGTTCATTTTAACCCGAAGGAGATACCAGTCAAGCCATTAAAGCAAAACTGATTCATACACTCAGCCTGGCTCAGAGCCAATTTGAAATTACTTTTTATTTTAGCGTTTTTCAATATTTCACTTGATACGAAGTATATAACTTGTTTTTAAACTGCGCCTCATTTTTCATATACTTAATGGAATTTTTAGATCCCTCGTGCTAATAAATTACAGTGAAAAAAATGGGAGCTCTCATTTCACAGGACGCAAAAACGTTTCTCCGATTTATATCATTCATGTTGACTTTCATTTACTCGTACTTATTGGAAGAGCCGCAGCTTTATCTGTTCAGTACAAACCACCAATTTATTTATAATTGAAGCTCGCTATAAAATCCCATTTTTTACTTATGAATTCCAGTCCCTGTGTTTTTTGGGGGGTGGGAGGGGGTTGTTTAGTATCAGATTTTTTTTTTTTTTTTTTTAATAAGCAAACGCCAGGAAATGTTTCCCATGAAGATATATATATTTTTTTTATATTCTAACAATATTGAAAACTCTAAATTTATATTTGCTTGTAAATATATTTCCTATTTTTTTTTAAGATTTTTTTTTTTTTTAAACTCGCAAAGTCAGAAAATATTTTCATGGGAAATATATTTCAATACCAGAAAATAAAAAACAAAAAAAACCGGTAGATTCATTCTTCCTGTGAACATACTTCTAGTTGTTTCAACCTTAATACTAGCAAAAAAAAAATCTTATAGCAAACTTCTAATAGAAAAACCTTGGGAAAAATATTCCAGATTTGCTAGTATTAAGATTGAAGATTCATTATTAACATTAATAACATTTTTTTTAAATTAATTTCTCAGATTTTAAACTTCCAGATTGTTTTCCCCTCCCAATTTTTTTTTCTTTTTTATCATTTTTTTTCTTGACTTAATTGACAACTTTTGTGAGCAAAAGATTTCCATTAGATGAAAATGCGTTTGGATTGCATGCAATCCATAATTATTCCTAATAATTAAATCTCATTGGATGCTCTGACCTTTTATGGCACAACAACGAAACAAGTTTTTAGTACGTCTAAAGCTTGACAGTTGCTCCCCCTGCTGGTCCAAAAGACAACTTTATATCCATAATACATACTCCTGAGACTTAAAAAAATGTTACATAGTTTTTGTTTTTTTGTTTTTTTCTGGGGTTTTTGCTTATGTGGTAAGCTATTCCAGATTTTAACCACTATTTTAGTGCAAAAGTTGTCAAATCAATGGGAATGCATTTTGAAGTTAGGATACATACACACACAACCAATTTTTATTGGCCAATTTTATTAGTTCCATGTAGTACAAGGGCCAAGTGATTTTGTATACTATGAACAGACCGTGCAAGTATGCTCTTATAATACATTGAGAAGGTAAAATTGGTTAGTGATTAACCAATCAAAACTGAATGTGTGTACATGCCCTAAGGCTGTATTGTTTTCAGTCTAATGCTGGGAATACACGCTATGTTTTTTGTGGAGATGCTTTCGATGATAAAACTCTGACATGTCCGATTCTCCACACTATTCTGTTCCGTTCGATTTCTCAAAGAAGTGAATGGGAAACAGATAAGAGAATCTAGCAGAAAATCGGATGGCTGATAGATCGCACATAGAATCGAACGCAAAAAATGTAACTCGTATTCCCAGTATAATGCCTAGTACACACCTTTAATTTTGACTTGCCAATCACTGACCAATATTACCACCTCCGTGCAGTGATGCTCGGATACCCCCGACCACGAATTCGAGTAAATCCGGCCACTACAGAATCGAAATCCGAATACACCGTGATCGTAATCCAGATTTGAATCGGAGCGCTGAATTCGACTCTGATTTTGTGATTTTGTGATCACGGGTTTAACGTTAATAGCCCTCATACATGCTACAATCACCAAAATTACATGGATTATAGAGGGGATCAGCGGCTACAACTTTATAATAAATTTTCTCAAAAAAAATTTTAAGTTTCAAATGAAAAAAAGTATTTGCTAGTAACAGCGAAAGTCGGTGGGTGTTTAATCACAAATCACCCTTACATGATGTAAACAAGCAGGATATGTTAAGGAGAACAAGGGGAAATGTTTTCAAAAAGACCTTATAGTTTTTGAGAAAATCGATTTTAAAGTTTCAAAAAGATACATGTAAAAGCGGTAAATAAATTAACTGTAATTTACCACATTTAAATGTATACTATTTTCCTTATACTTTTTGAAAAATATCGATTTTAAAATTTCGATGGTCTTTTTGAAAAAAAAAAAAAAAAACTTGTTCCCACTGTTCTACTTAACATATCCTGCAAATGTGCTGTTTAAAGTCTGCGGGTTTTCAAAGCCCCCTTACATGATATAGAGGTTAATAGCAGATTATAATCACGGCTAAATCTGTGATCACGAGCCGTATTTGGATCACGAGTGCATTCGGAACTGACTCTGTGATCGAGAAACGATCACGAATTCGGAATCCAACCTCATGATCAGGAAAAACCGTTCGTGATCACTGGTTACCCATGATCACAAGGCCGTGGGGAGCAACACTGCCTCTGTGAAGTATTAAAGCTTACCAACATAATCTGCACAGTATTCATGTGCATTCCTTAAAGCCAATGGGTACCGGTAAAAAAAATAAAAAAGTCAGATACTCACCTAAGGAGAGGGAAGGCTCGGTCCTAATGAGCCTTCCCTCTCCTCTCCCGGTGCCCTCGGTGCTGCGCTGGCTCCCCCATTCGCGTCCCCCGCCAAGGGGACTTCGGAGGTCTTCAGAAGCACTCGGGCTTCCGAAGACGGGCCGCTCCATACTACGCACACGAGAGTGCGTCATAGAGGGCGCTCGCGCATGCGTAGTATAGAGCGGCCCGTCTTCGGCAGCCCGAGTGCTCCCGAAGGCTTCCGAAAGCTCCCTTCGGCAGCGGAAGTGGCAGTATTTGACTGAACTGGTCGAATACTGTCACGGGGGATCCTGAGCGGGACCGGGCACCGGGAGAGGGAAGGCTCATTAGGACCGAGCCTTCCCTCTCCTTAGGTGAGTATCTGACTTTTTCTGTTTTTAAACGGTAAACATTCACTTTAAAAGGAAATAAATATGGCAGCTTCCATATCACTCTCACATCTCTTTACAGGATTATACTTACAACTGGTATTGCAACTATTTTAAATGGGGTTTCATCTCAAACATGTTTATTTACTTGGATAGGATTACTCTGTTTAAAAAGTATTGACAGTTAACCAGATTCCCTCGTGAGTTTTAGAAGCCAGAGCTTAATTTTAAAGAACCATTTAAAAAAAATCTGAATTTTTTTTTTTTTTTGCACTTGTTAAACTTTATAACTTCCTACAAATCATATACGTGTAAGAGGTCCGAATGAAATAATCTACATCTCTCCGCTCTCTGTAAAGTAAAGGACGCCCAGGCTGATCACTACTAGCACACCTGTTTTTAGGTGTGGTGGGGGGAGGGGCGATATTTATGACGTCGAAGGGGAAGAGTTATAACTCACCAGCGCCCAGAGGTATCCTCGTCTCATTCTTGTGAAATTTATGTACAAAAATTTAAGAAAAAAATTCTGTATTAGAAAAAAAACTAAAAACAAAAAAAAAAAATTAGAAAAACAAACATTTTAGAAAAGGTTAAAAGTCTATTGTATCAGCGGAAGTAAAATCTATTTTTGTATTGATGGAAGTTTTATCCCGGCTTAGAGTTTTGTACTAACTATTCTCACGGTCCCGCCCCGCGTTTTCTGCACAGTCTGCCGTTTTTATGCCGAAGGGACGAGTCTGAGCTTTACCTGATGTTATCGCTGTGGAAGAGGATTTTATAGTTTGTATAAAGGACGATTGGTTGTCCTAGTTGCTTCACGCGTTGATCTGGAATCGGGAGGGGTGGGCTGTTTTTGTAATTGAAATTTCTACCTTTTTTTAATTTTTAAACTAGATGTATGAAAAAAAGTGTTTTATCTGTTGACAGATTTCGGTATCATTCGATCAGGTTTCTCTGTAGCTGCAGTGGAACCGCAACTCCCAAGGTGTCCATTGGAGGCAGCTTGGAGATCTGTATTCCCACCACAACTAAGTGTCTGTGCAGTACCCATGACAAATCACTAGGGGGTAGTAGAGGCTTGCTGCAGATTTTATGTTTCGGTGATCACAATTAGCAATGCTTAAAGGGAACCAGAGAGGAAGCACCCTTGTGTATTTTACCATATATATCAGTAAGAACATTAGAGAAAACACTTACTATGCTCTCTGTTTCCTCCTCACTGCTAAAAGTGTCTTTTAACAGCAGTCACAAGAATCCCAGACTGAGCAATTAAATCTGGCTTTGCTGGGAATGATTATTGCTGAGTCATTATAGCAAAGCTACAAGGGGGCAGGCTTGGGCTTGAAATAACGCCACAGAATACATACTTAGCTATAATCTTTCTGTAGCAAAGCTAGACGGAGCAGCCTGACTTCTCAGTCGGGGATTCTTATCAGAGGTGATAACAGTCAGATTACACAGAGAACAATGAAACAAAGGGCAGATTAGGTGTTTACTGTCATGTTCCCACTGATTTATAAGGTAACATACAAGAGGGTGCTTCATCTCTGGTTCTCTTTAAAATGGGTCAGGCAGTTGCACGTCCTGTAAATTTGATTGGCTCGATTTCAAATTGCATCAAATTAGCATGCAAGCTGGAATGATTGAAGCAGAACACTGTTTACAATGCTACAAATGTCTATGCCGCCGTAACATTTCTGCGTGCAGCAAGGAAACTCTGCTCCGCCCCTCCTCCATTGTGACATCATGTCAGAATTGATACGGCTTCATACAGAATGGTAGGCCCTCCCCCCCTCAGCTCTCCGCTTGTCCTTGACCTGTCGCCTCTCAGAAACAGACTCCTCCCCCCGCGCTCTTTCAGTACGCCGCCGTGTTCATGTAACTGCTGTCTCTATGGCTCAGTCTTTACTGTGAATCACTTCTGCACATGTTAAATGTCAAAAATGAAAAATAAAAGTAAAAAAAACAAAAAAAATTTGAAAATTGGAGTATTTTCTTGATGAATAAATGGTATTAGAATTGTAAACAGAATGACCGTTTATAAATACAAGTTCAAAGCTGATCTGGCTCTGCGTGTTATTTCATTTTTGGATACCGTACAGTTCACACTTCAGCCACTGGGGGGAGCTGCTATATGCATTATGAGGGGGGAGAGTTAGGGGCTGGACATTGGAAGAGAAAAGTGTTAACTTTAGGGGGAGGTTAGGTGCTGGAAAGAGAGGAGTTTAGGCTTTAGCAGCTGAAAAGGGAGGGGCTTTAGGAACTGGGGGGAGTGGTTTCAGGAAGGGGCTTTAGGAACTGTGGGGAGTGGTTTCAGGGAGGTGCTTTAGGAACTGTGGGGAGTGGTTTCAGGGAGGTGCTTTAGGAACTGTGGGGAGTGGTTTCAGGGAGGGGGCTTTAGGAACTGTGGGGAGTGGTTTCAGGGAGGGGCTTTAGGAACTGTGGGGAGTGGTTTCAGGGAGGGGCTTTAGGAACTGTGGGGAGTGGTTTCAGGGAGGGGGCTTTAGGAACTGTGGGGAGTGGTTTCAGGGAGGGGGCTTTAGGAACTGTGGGGAGTGGTTTCAGGGAGGGGCTTTAGGAACTGTGGGGAGTGGTTTCAGGGAGGGGCTTTAGCAACTGTGGGGAGTGGTTTCAGGGAGGGGCTTTAGGAACTGTGGGGAGTGGTTTCAGGGAGGGGGCTTTAGGAACTGTGGGGAGTGGTTTCAGACACTCTAGATAGTCAACACAATGCTAATTTTCTGGTTTCCCTGAAAATTGCAGGAAGTTTGGGAATGGGCCAATTCAAAATGGCAGAAGGTGCATTCCATTGGCCCAATTCCACTCTGCATACAAATTGTATTAAACCGTTAAAGGATCACTATTACAATACAGGTTTAAGTTAATTAATAAAATAAACATTTGTCCCAAAATAAAATGCACTGTAAATTACTTTTTCTTAAAGTGAACCAGAGACGAAGCACCCTTATGTATTTTACCATAGAAATCAGTGGGAACATTAGAGAAAACATTTACCATGCTCTCTGTTCCATCCTCACTGCTAAAAGTGTCTGTTATCTAGCTGAGATAAGAATCCCGGACTGAGCATTGAGTCTGGCTTTGCTATAATGACTCAGCTATAATGATTCCTGAGCAGAGCCAGCAGGGGGCAGGCTTGGACTTGAAGACAGCAAAGAACACAGTCTCAGCTATAATCATTCTGTAGCAAAGCCAGACCGACTGCTTAGTCGGGATTCTTATCTTAGAGGTGATAACAGGCAGATTACACAGAGAACAATGAAACAAAGAGCAGATTAGGTGTTTACTGTCATGTTCCCACTGATTTATAAGGTAAAATACAAGAGGATGCTTCATCTCTGGTTCTCTTTAAGTCCGTCACTTATTGTAGGTTGTAAAAACAGACCTGACAGGTTTTGTAATATTCCAAGTCCTCATGGGGAATTTTCTGATTTTTTTTTTTTCTCCTTTCATTTTCAAAAGCACTTACTGCTCAGAAGTTGCTCATTCCAATTGCCAAAATAGTGTGCTAGGAAGTGGAGAGGCCGACATATTTGTATGAAGCCTTTCCAGTCATTTTGTAAAGAAATGCTGAGAATACCTCATGAAGAGATGGACTAGTCCAAATACTGTTTTTTTACTACCTACTGTAAACTATCCTATTAACGGTGCAAATTTTAGAGAAAATATTTTTTGATAATATTTACATCAAAAGGAAGAGATTGTATTTAGTTGATCCACAACTTGTGATGGTATCTAAACCAGATTGTATCTGTGAAAAATCTGTCGTGCCAATCAACCATCTTTCTAAGGAAATGACTGATAATGCGATCGCTGGGGATCCACTGGGCCCACCAGCCCCTGTTTTCATACAATATGATTGGCATAATCAAAAACACAATCGTTCACTAAAAATTGTACTATTAATGGGCACTTTAAAGAGAACCTGAGGCGGAACATAAGTTAAAATAAAAATACAAGCAGGCTTTGTTGACATTTAGGCCCCGTTCACATCACAAACGCGGATGGCCATGCGTGCGGAACGCATGCGGACCGCAACGCGTACAAACGCACACCATCCGCGTTTGTGTGCGTTGCGTGGCTGATCCCATCACTGAAAAGTGAATGGGACAGCCATGCGTTTTTACAAAAAATGCGTGCAGCATGCGTTCCCGGACCGCACAGGTCCGGAACGCATGCAGTGTGAACATCAGACATTGCACTCTATGCAATGTCTGATGTCGTGCGTGTCGGCCACCTGCACGCGTTTCCAAAACGCGGCTGGAAACGCGTGCAGTGTGAACGGGGCCTTAACATTGAAATCGCTGACGGCAGTGATTTTTACTTTTTTTTTTTTAGTGTTTTTCTTTCCCTCTCCCAGCACTCCAGTATGTGCTACAAAATTGGGCAAATCGCTTTTGCACAGCGATTCTGTTTGGTCACTTCCTGTCATTAGTCAGGACTCAGGAAGTGACCAATTTGACCCGGAAAAGAATAAATACAATGTATTTATTTTTAGAACCGCAAACGCAATCTCCACATTAAATGATTTTGTGAGCGATTTGCATTTTCCCCATACCTTCCATTGACCAAAAATGGTACAGGCAGCGCTATGCTGAGCGGATCGGAAATGTACTGATCAGATGTGAAAAAATGCCCTCGATGTGAATAAGCCCCGGCCCGCTGGGGGGGGGGGGGGGGGGGGGTCTGTCCAGAGATTGCCGCAGAGAGGACACAGAGGTATGTGATTGAGAAAGGAATATGTCTGTGTGTCCCATTTACAGAATATCCGCCTCAGGTACACGCCATGCCATTTTCACTTCACATCATACTGTATGTTTATCAAAATGTATATATTTTTTTGTAATTATTTCTTTAATTGGAAAAAATTGTACCTGGTCTAAAGGTGGCCACACACCATACAATAAAATGATCCGATTTTACAGCAATTCGATAAAAATGATCGTATTGCCCGAAAATATCGAAAGCTTTTTTTCATTCGACTGAAAAATATGATCGGATTTCCTGTTTTTTTTCGATTTAAATCGATCTGAAATGCCAGATATTTCTCTTCATTTTTTTAAAGATTGTATGATGTGTGTTAGATTGTCAATTTATTAATATACACATCCTAGCAATTTTGTCAGTTTCCAATCAGTTTTATCATAATTGGGGAAAGATTGAACATGTGTGTGGTACATTGGTCATATTTTTGAAATGTTACAATCAGTCAGAAAAAGTGATTGCAATTCTTAAATTGAACAGATATTTAAAAAATTGTATGGTGTGTGTGGCCACCTTTAGACTGCAGCTAGTTTACTATGTTGCTGTCTCCCAAAATGCACTATAAATAATACTTTTCCTATCAGCACAGACACAATGTAACTGCTGATCTCTGCTACCCCTAGTATGTACAGTAAAAGCTCACATTGCAGCTAGTTTACTATCAGTACAGGCACAAAGTAACAGCTTACACTAGCAGCAGTGTGTACTGATCTCTGCTGCCTCCAGTATAAGCTGTTACTCTGTGCCTGTACTGATAGTAACCTAGCTGCAGTGTGTGCTGATCTCTGCTGCCTCCAGTATGTACAGTATAAGCTGTTACTCTGTGCCTGTACTGATAGTAAACTAGCTGCAGTGCGTACTGATCTCTATCAGTACAGGCAGTGTGTGCTGATCTCTGCTGCCTCCAGTATGTACAGTATAAGCTGTTACTCTGTGCCTGTACTGATAGTAAACTTGCTGCAGTGTGTGCTGATCTCTGCTACCCCTAGTATGTACAGTATAAGCTGTTACTCTATCAGTACAGACACAAAGTAACAGCGTATACTGTACATACTGGAGGCAGCAAAGATCAGCACACTGTGCCTGTACTGATAGTAAACTATCTGCACTGTGTGCTGATCTCAGCTTATACTGTACATACTGGAGGCAGCAGTTACTCTCTACCTGTACGGATAGTAAACTAGCTGCAGAGTAATTGCTGCCTCCAGTATGTACAGTATAAGCTGAGATCAGCACACACTGCAGCTAGTTTACTATCAGTACAGGCACAGTGTGCTGATCTTTGCTGCCTCCAGTATACGCTGTTACTTTGTGTCTGTACTGATAGAGTAACAGCTTATACTGTACATACTGGAGGTAGCAGAGATCAGCACAGACTGCAGCTAGTCTACTATCAGTACAGGCACAGAGTAACAGCTTATACTGTACATACTGGAGGTAGCAGAGATCAGCACACACTGCAGCTAGTCTACTATCAGTACAGGCACAGAGTAACAGCTTATACTGTACATACTGGAGGTAGCAGAGATCAGCACACGCTGTGGCTAGGTTACTATCAGTACAGGCACAGAGTAACAGCTGCTTATACTGTACATACTGGAGGCAGCAGAGATCAGCACACACTGCCTGTACTGATAGAGATCAGTATGCACTGCAGCTAGTTTACTATCAGTACAGGCAGTGTGTGCTGATCTCTGCTGCCTCCAGTATGTACAGCATAAGCTGTTACTTTGTGTCTGTACTGATAGTAAACTAGCTGCAGTGTGTACTGATCTCTGCTACCCCTAGTATGTACAGCATGAGCTGTTACTCTGTGCCTGTACGGATAGTAAACTAGCTGCAGAGTAACAGCTTATGCTGTACATACTGGAGGCAGCAGAGATCAGCACACACCGCAGCTAGTTTACTATCAGTGCAGGCACAGAATAAAAGCTTATACTGTACACACTGGAGGCAGCTAGATTACTATCAGTACAGGCACAGAGTAACAGCTTATACTTTACACACTGGAGGCAGCAGAGATCAGCACACATTGCAGCTAGTTTACTATCCATGCAGGCACAATGTGTGCTGATCTCTGCTGCCTCCAGTGTGTACAGTATAAGCTGTTACTCTGTGTCTGTAGTGATAGTAAACTAGCTGCTATGTGTGCTGATCTCTGCTACCTCAATTATGTACAGTATAAGCTGTTACTTTGTGCCTGCACGGATAGTAAACTAGCTGCAGTATGTACAGTATAAGCTGTTAAAGTAACAGCTTATACTGTACATTCTGGAGGCATCAGAGATCAGTACGCACTGCAGCTAGTTTACTATCAGTGCAGGCACAACGTATTGATCTCTTCTGCCTACAGAATGTACAGTATAAGCTGTTACTTTGTGTCTGTACTGATAGAGTAACAGCTTATACTGTACATACTGCAGCTAGTTTACTACCAAAACTTAGATTATGTTCCTGTCACAATTTATGGTGAGTATATTTGCTTCTGAAATAATGCTACAGTGTGTGTTTTTCAATATGAACTGAGAAAATAAACATTTTTAATTGGGGAAAAAAAAACAATTTTATTGTCTCAGGGAACATATATTCCCTTTCGCCAATTAGTGCTGCATCAGATAGTGCTGGTGGTGTGCACAGGAGCAAGCCCAATTGTGCACAACTGCTTCAGTTGTGCACTACGTCCTCGTGGCTTAGATGAAGTCACAGAGGATGTAGATATACTGTAGTGGTGGAAAAAGTGGTTAATGTTCACCTAAAAACTTTCCTCAATACTTTAACACCTCTGGATATTACAAAGTCTTCCCAGATCCTCCTGCAACCCACCATTCCAGCGCAAAGACCCTCTATACCTATTCAAAAAGATAAAAAAAACTTCATGTACAGTCTTTCCCTGAAAATAAGTGTCCTATATTAATTTTTGCTCTAAAACAGGGGTCTCAAACTCAATTTACCTGGGGGCCGCAGGAGGCAAAGTCAGGATGAGGTTGGGCCGCATAAGGGATTTCACAATTGCGGCGCATCGCCGCCTCTGCCCGCCCCTCTCACTCTTCCTTCACAGAGAGGGGCGGGGAGAGGTGGCGATCCGTGCGGCGATTGACAGGAGGAGCAGAGCTGAAGCTGAAAGCTCTGCCCCTTCCAGGAAATGCCGGCGGATTGCCCCCTGGGCGATTTGAGGGCTCTGCAGCCCTCGTTTAGCGGCTGGATGCGGCGGATTACTTGGGAGCACTGAAGCGAACTATAAGGAAGCTTTTGCCGGCGAGGGCCACAAAATATTGTATCGAGGGCCGCAAATGGCCCGCGGGCCGCGAGTTTGAGACCCCTGCTCTAAAAGATGTGCTAGGGGCTTATTTTTAGGAGAGCTCTTATATTTCTATTTGGAATTGTTCTTAGCAGAATATTTCCTGTTTCTTTGTACTGTGATGTTCATGGATTTGAAAGTATGCTACTGTACTGATCCGGCACCTGCCCTGTCTTCCCTGCACAGCTGATAACCTTGCTGTGTGCTGAGATGACAGGATCAGTGCCCGATTGGCACAGCACCATTGTGTCCCCACTTACTGGCTGCCTCTTCCTCCTCTTTGACTTCCACTAGGGCTTATTTTCGGGGTAAGGCTTATATTTCAAGCATGCTCAAAATTCCAGCTAGGGCTTATTTTCAGGGTAGCTCTTATTTTCAGGGAAAGAGGGTAAGTGTCTTCTGGCTGGTCTCCTATCTATAAATGATGGTATCTGGGCTGGGCATGCCCGAGTAAAGGCTGCTCATGCCCAGTAGAACAAAGTGCACATACATGGAGGAAACCAGCAGAGCACGAGCGGCTGCATTCTTCTGGGCAAACCTTACTTGGGCACGCTCAGTCCGGATGTGTTCACCACAGCCAGAAGTTTGCGTATAAGTCTGAGAGGGGACCCTGTGCTGGAACAGTGCGCTCCACGAGGATCTGGGAGCCTCAGGATTATATAGAGGCTACCAGCTACTGAAGGTTTTAGCGCTGAGAAGTTCAAGGGGTCATTACTCCTGTCTGTTTTGCAGCTGGATGAAGCAGATGTCACATCAGACTGTCATGGCTGCTGTTTAGAACTCAGTCTTTACATTTTACGATTTCACAATAGTGGTCCTTTAAAGCGGACCTGGACTCAGAACTTTCTCTCAGCTCTAAAAGGTACAACAGCATAACAACCTTTAACCACTTCAGTACCAGCACCCTCTGCCCCCTTAAGGACCAGAGGGTGCTGGTACAGTAAACCGCCACTTCCCAACGAATCGCCGCTAAAATCCGCCGGTCATGTTGCTCTGTCCCTGCCGCAGGCTGCTCTCTGCCGTCGCTATGCCGGCAGAGCGCTGTGCGCCTGTCACTCAATGTAAGCCAATGGGAATGGCTTACAGGAATGACAGGGCCAGGTGCCAATGAAAACTGCTCCTGCCCAGCTCACAGTGCTCTGCTGTCACAGAGGAGCCAGGGCGGGGGCGCACAGTGAATGGGATGTAGAGTTTACGTCCGGTCAGAACCGCAGCGCCACCCACCCGCTGTAGATTTAAACTGCGTCAGTCCGCAGGTAGTTAAACAAAAAAAACATTTCTTTGTTACACATGATACAAATCCTACAATAAATCTAGTGTGTCTACTTTCTGCTTTCATGGAAGCAGACATGGGGTTAACATCCAGTGCTTTTAAATGGCATTACCTACCCTAGGCAGTCATGTGACACAGGGGAGAGATCAAATAACAACTTGTGATTAGACACAGATGAGAGGGAATTAGACAGGCTAAACTCTCTAAATACATACAGGGTGCATTTCTCTGTTTTCCTTCTGTCCTATGCAAGAGTTCAGCTCCACTTTAAAACCCACCTCGGGTTCTTTTTAAGGAGGAGGGGGGGGGGGGGGGGCAGCAGCCGGTCATCAGAAGGGTAAACTATAAATATATAATACTCTGTGTAGTTATAATGGTAAACAGAGCATGAGCAGAGAACTAATTCTATCATTATTTAATTGGTTCTGGTTTTTCCCTTTGTAAGAGAATACAAGCAAGGCTGGGGTTGCTTGTAAGGTGCCCATTTTAACTTATCTGGGTCTCCTTCCATCCTCCTGATCCCTCACTGTCTATCCACTCTGTTCCATGCAGCCACTGTACCCCTCCAGAATCTGGCTGACTCAGCCAGTCAGGGGCTGCTGTGCAAGGGATGTACACGCCTCCATCGCAGCCAAGAGCATTGCCCAATCGATGATGTGACCAGTTTTGGGCTCAGACACTACATATGCCAGAAGATCAACAGGGCTGCCATGCGCCTGGTATAATTAGATTACAGGGAAATACATATGGCAGCCTCCAGATCCCTCTCGCCTCGGATTCCCTTTAAATTATAAATGCTGGTACAATCCATGGAGACAATAGGAAATAATGAGGATAAAGGGCCGAATAAAATTTGTAGCTTTGTACTGAGAAATTGTGTGGGTTTTTTTCCCCCTATAAAAATGTCCAAAAATAAAACTTCATTAAAAAAGCACCCAAATACAGTCTAGTTTGTTTACACACACACGCACGCACGCACGCACACACACGCACACGTACACGTACGTTCCAGTCTTTAACCACTTGAGGATCACAGTCTGCCTTTTTTTCTATTCAGACCACTGCAGCTTTTACAGTTTATTGCTCGGTCATACAACCTACCACCTAAATGAATTTTACCTCCTTTTCTTGTCACTAATAAAGCTTTCTTTTGGTGCTATTTGATTGCTGCTGTGAGTTTTACTTTTTATTATATTCATCAAAAAAGACATGAATTTTGTCAAAAAAAATGACTTTTTTAACATTCTGTGCTGACATTTTTTAAATAAAGTAAAATTTCCTATACATTTGAGCGCGAAACTTATTCTGCTACATGTCTTTGATAAAAGAAAAAAACATTCAGTGTAAACGCTATAACTTTTACCCAATCCAATATACATACAAACTATGGTGCCAAAAGTGAATTTTCCCATTTGGAAGCATCTCTGACTTTTCTGCGCACCTGTCATGTTTCATGAGAGGCTAAAATTCCAGGATAGTATAAATACCCCCCAAATGACCCCATTTTGGAAAGAAGACATCCCAAAGTATTCACTAAGATTCATGGTGAGTTCATAGAAGATTTTATTTTTTGTCACAAGTTAGCGGAAAATGACACTTTGTGACAAAAAAAAAAAAGTTTCCATTTCTTCTAACTTGCGTCAAAAAAAAATGAAATCTGCCACGGACTCACTATGCTCCTCTCTGAATACCTTGTAGTGTCTACTTTCCAAAATGGGGTCATTTGTGGGGTGTGTTCACTGTCCTGGCATTTTGGGGGTGCCTAATTGTAAGCACCCCTGTAAAGCCTAAATATGCTCATTGGACTTTGGGCCCCTTAGCGCAGTTAGGCTACAAAAAAGTGCCACACATGTGGTATCGCCGTACTCAGGAGAAGTAGTATAATGTGTTTTGGGCTGTATTTTTACACATACCCATGCTGGGTGGAAGAAATATCTCCGTAAATGACAATTTGATTTTTTTTTACACACAATTGTCTATTTACAGAAATATTTCTCCCACTCAGCATGGGTATGTGTAAAAATACACCCCAAAACACATTATACTACTTCTGAGTACGGCGATACCACATGTGTGGCACTTTTTTGCACCCTAACTGCGCTAAGGGGCCCAAAGTCCAATGAGTACCTTTAGGATTTCACAGGTCATTTTGCGACATTTGGTTTCAAGACTACTCCTCACGGTTTAGGGCCCCTAAAATGCCAGGGCAGTATAGGAACCCCACAAATGACCCCATTTTAGAAAGAAGACACCCCAAGGTATTCCGTTAGGAGTATGGTGAGTTCATAGAAGATTTTATTTTTTGTCACAAGTAAGCGGAAATTGATTTTTTTTTTTTTTTTTTACAAAGTGTCATTTTCCGCTAACTTGTGACAAAAAAATAAATCTTCTATGAACTCACCATACTCCTAACGGAATACCTTGGGGTGTCTTCTTTCTAAAATGGGGTCATTTGTGGGGTTCCTATACTGCTCTGGCATTTTAGGGGCCCTAAACCGTGAGTAGTCTTGAAACCAAATGTCGCAAAATGACCTGTGAAATCCTAAAGGTACTCATTGGACTTTGGGCCCCTTAGCGCACTTAGGGTGCAAAAAAGTGCCACACATGTGGTACCGCCATACTCAGAAGAAGTAGTATAATGTGTTTTGTGGTGTATTTTTACACATACCCATGCTGGGTGGGAGAAATAGCTCTGTAAATGACAATTTTTTGATTTTTTTTACACACAATTGTCCATTTACAGAGGTATTTCTCCCACCCAGCATGGGTATGTGTAAAAATACACCCCAAAACACATTGTACTACTTCTCCCGAGTACGGCGATACCACATGTGTGGCACTTTTTTGCACCCTAACTGCGCTAAGGGGCCCAAAGTCCAATGAGTACCTTTAGGATTTCACAGGTCATTTTGAGGCATTTGTTTTCTACACTACTCCTCACGGTTTAGGGCCCCTAAAATGCCAGGGCAGTATAGGAACCCCACAAATGACCCCATTTTAGAAAGAAGACACCCCAAGGTATTCCGTTAGTAGTATAGCGAGTTCATAGAAGATTTTATTTTTTGTCACAAGTTAGCGGAAATTGATTTTAATTGTGTTTTTTCACAAAGTGTCATTTTCCGCTAACTTGTGACAAAAAAATAAATCTTCTATGAACTCACCATACTCCTAACGGAATACCTTGGGGTGTCTTCTTTCTAAAATGGGGTCATTTGTGGGGTTCCTATACTGCTCTGGCATTTTAGGGGCCCTAAACCGTGAGTAGTCTTGAAACCAAATGTCGCAAAATGACCTGTGAAATCCTAAAGGTACTCATTGGACTTTGGACCCCTTAGCGCACTTAGGGTGCAAAAAAGTGCCACACATGTGGTACCGCCATACTCAGAAGAAGTAGTATAATGTGTTTTGTGGTGTATTTTTACACATACCCATGCTGGGTGGGAGAAATAGCTCTGTAAATGACAATTTTTTGATTTTTTTTACACACAATTGTCCATTTACAGAGGTATTTCTCCCACCCAGCATGGGTATGTGTAAAAATACACCCCAAAACACATTGTACTACTTCTCCCGAGTACGGCGATACCACATGTGTGGCACTTTTTTGCACCCTAACTGCGCTAAGGGGCCCAAAGTCCAATGAGTACCTTTAGGATTTCACAGGTCATTTTGAGGCATTTGTTTTCTACACTACTCCTCACGGTTTAGGGCCCCTAAAATGCCAGGGCAGTATAGGAACCCCACAAATGACCCCATTTTAGAAAGAAGACACCCCAAGGTATTCCGTTAGTAGTATAGCGAGTTCATAGAAGATTTTATTTTTTGTCACAAGTTAGCGGAAATTGATTTTAATTGTGTTTTTTCACAAAGTGTCATTTTCCGCTAACTTGTGACAAAAAAATAAATCTTCTATGAACTCACCATACTCCTAACGGAATACCTTGGGGTGTCTTCTTTCTAAAATGGGGTCATTTGTGGGGTTCCTATACTGCTCTGGCATTTTAGGGGCCCTAAACCGTGAGTAGTCTTGAAACCAAATGTCGCAAAATGACCTGTGAAATCCTAAAGGTACTCATTGGACTTTGGGTCCCTTAGCGCACTTAGGGTGCAAAAAAGTGCCACACATGTGGTACCGCCATACTCAGAAGAAGTAGTATAATGTGTTTTGTGGTGTATTTTTACACATACCCATGCTGGGTGGGAGAAATAGCTCTGTAAATGACAATTTTTTGATTTTTTTTACACACAATTGTCCATTTACAGAGAGATTTATCCCACCCAGCATGGGTATGTGTAAAAATACACCCCAAAACACAATATACTACTTCTTCTGAGTACGGCGATACCACATGACACTTTTTTGCAACCTAGGTGCGCTAAGGGGCCTAACGCCCTATTCACAGGTCATTTTGAGGCATTTGGATTCTAGACTACTAATCACGGTTTAGGGCCCCTAAAATGCCAGGGCAGTATAGGAACCACGCAAGTGACCCCATTTAAGAAATAAGACACCCCAAGGTATTCTGTTAGGTGTATGGTGAGTTCATAGAAGATTGTCATTTTTCACTAATTTGTGATAAAAAAATAAACTTTGTAACAAAAAAACAATACAAATCAATTTCCGCTAACTTGTGACAAAAAATAAAATCTTCTATAAACTCAAGTTAGCGGAAATTGATTTGTATTGTTTTTTTGTTCACAAAGTTTATTTTTTTATCACAAATTAGTGAAAAATGACAATCTTCTATGAACTCACCATACACCTAACAGAATACCTTGGGGTGTCTTCTTTCTTAAATGGGGGCACTTGTGGGGTTCCTATACTGCCCTGGCATTTTAGGGGCCCTAAACCAAGAGGAGGAGTAGTCTTGAACCCAAATGTCTCAAAATGACCTGTGAAATCCTAAAGGTACTCATTGGACTTTGGGCCCCTTAGCACAGTTAGGCTGCAAAAAAGTGTCACATGTGGTATCGCCGTACTCGGGAGAAGTAGTATAATGTGTTTTGTGGTGTATTTTTACATATAACCATGCTGGGTGGGAGAAATATCTCTGTAAATGACACATTTTTGATTTTTTTTACACACAATTGTCCATTTACAGAGATATTTCTCCCACCCAGCATGGGTGTGTGTAAAAATACACCACAAAACATATTATACTACACCACAAAACATATTATACTACACCACAAAACATATTATACTACTTCTCCTGAGTACGGCGATACCACATGTGTGACACTTTTTTGCAGCCTAGGTGCGCTAAGGGGCCCAACGTCCTATTCACAGGTAATTTTGAGGCATTTGTTTTCTAGACTACTCCTCACGGTTTAGGGCCCCTAAAATGCCAGGGCAGTATAGGAACCCCACAAGTGACCCCATTTTAGAAATAAGACACCCCAAGGTATTCTGTTAGGTGTATGGTGAGTTCATAGAAGATTTTATTTTTTTATCACAAGTTAGTGAAAAATGACACTTAGCGGAAATTGATTTTTATTGTTCTTTTTCACAAACTTTTGACAAAAAAAAATGTTCTATGAACTCGTCATACACCTAACAGAATACCTTGGGGTGCCATTTTTCTAAAATAGGGTCACTTGTGGGGTTCCTATACTGCCCTGGCATTTTACGGGCCCAAAACCGTGAGTAGTCTGGAAACCAAATTTCTCAAAATGACTGTTCAGGGGTATAAGCATCTGCAAATTTTGATGACAGGTGGTCTATGAGGGGACACATTTTGTGGAACCGGTCATAAGCAGGGTGGCCTCTTAGATGACAGGTTGTATTGGGCCTGATCTGATGGATAGGAGTGCTAGGGGGGTGACAGGAGGTGATTGATGGGTGTCTCAGGAGGTGGTTAGAGGGGAAAATAGATGCAATCAATGCACTGGGGAGGTGATCGGAAGGGGGTCTGAGGGGGATCTGAGGGTTTGGCCGAGTGATCAGGAGCCCACACGGGGCAAATTAGGGCCTGATCTGATGGGTAGGTGTGCTAGGGGGTGACAGGAGGTGATTGATGGGTGTCTCAAGGTGTGATTAGAGGGGGGAAATAGATGCAAGCAATGCACTGGCGAGGTGATCAGGGCTGGGGTCTGAGGGCGTTCTGAGGGTGTGGGCGGGTGATTGGGTGCCCTAGGGGCAGATTAGGGTCTAATCTGATGGGTAACAGTGACAGGTGGTGATAGGGGGTGATTGATGGGTAATTAGTGGGTGTTTAGAGGAGAGAACAGATGTAAACACTGCACTTGGGAGGTGATCTGATGTCGGATCTGCGGGCGATCTATTGGTGTGGGTGGGTGATCAGATTGCCCGCAAGGGGCAGGTTAGGGGCTGATTGATGGGTGGCAGTGACAGGGGGTGATTGATGGGTGGCAGTGACAGAGGGGGGTTGATGGGTGATTGACAGGTGATCAGTGGGTTATTACAGGGAAGAACAGATGTAAATAATGCACTGGCGAATTGATAAGGGGGGGTCTGAGGGCAATCTGAGCGTGTGGGCGGGTGATTGGGTGCCCGCAAGGGGCAGATTAGGGTCTAATCTGATGGGTAACAGTGACAGGTGGTGATAGGGGGTGATTGATGGGTAATTAGTGGGTGTTTAGAGGAGAGAACAGATGTAAACACTGCACTTGGGAGGTGATCTGATGTCGGATCTGCGGGCGATCTATTGGTGTGGGTGGGTGATCAGATTGCCCACAAGGGGCAGGTTAGGGGCTGATTGATGGGTGGCAGTGACAGGGGGTGATTGACAGGTGCTCAGTGGGTTATTACAGGGGTGATAGTGGCATACAGTACACGGGTGGGGGGGGTCTGGGGAGAATCTGAGGGGTGGGGGGTGATCAGGAGAGATCAGGGGGCAGTTTAGGGTTAAAAAAAAATAGCATTGACAGTGACAGGGAGTGATTGATGGGTAATTAGGGGGGTGATTGGGTGCAAACAGTGGTCTGGGGGGGTGGGCAGGGGGGGCGGGGGTCTGAGGGGTGCTTTGGGCGATCAGGGGGGGGGGGGGGGGAATCAGTGTGCTTGGGTGCAGACTAGGGTGGCTGCAGCCTGCCCTGGTGGTCCCTCGGACACTGGGACCACCAGGGCAGGAGGCAGCCTGTATAATACACTTTGTATACATTACAAAGCCTATTATACACTTTACATGCAGCGATCCGGGTGCTAGTAACCCGCCGGCGCTTCCGAAAGGCCGGCGGGTTACAGGGCGAGGGGGGCGGAGCCAGTCGCCGGCGGCTGACCGCGTCACGAATGACGCGATCACCGCATAACCACACCCGCCTCCGCCGATGGGTGTATTGCGGTCGTTTAGGCCCAGTCTTTGCAGCCGCCCATCGGCTGGGGGCGGTCGGGAAGTGGTTAAAGGGGAAAACAATCTCTAGAGCACAGGTAAGCATTAAAGTGGACCTGAACTCTTTCACAGGACAGAAGGAAAGCACCCTGTATGACTTATTGCAAGTTTAATTTGATCTCTCAGCTGTGTCAGCTGACTGCCTTGGCAGTAGCAGCTAATTTGTAAACACAGGATGTTAACCCTATGTTTGCTTCCATGAAAGCAGGAAGTAGGCACACTGCAGATGTATTGCAGGATTTATATCAGCTGTAACCAAGAAATGTTTTTCTTTAAAGGCTATTTTGTTGTTTCTTATATTTCGAGCAGAGAGGAAGTTCTGAGTTCAGGTCCTCTATCAACCAGCAATACCTGATGTTTGCCTTTCGGCTTGTCAGGGACATATTGGAATGATGATTTGCCAATTCACTCAGTATTCTGAAATGAGGCATTATGGGACTTTCTGGATGTGCCAGCCAGGTCAGGATTTAGGCCAAGGCCAGCTAGGCTAGGGCACCAAAGCAGCAGGCTAAACTGGTGCAGCGTTTCCAAGCTTGCAAATGCTGCAATGCAGGGAGGTTAGGCGAGCGCCTGACTGCAGTACTGTGCTGCCAACCCCCTGTGCAGCAGCTACCTTGCTCTCTGTGCACGTTTGCATTGTGGCCGGCGGCTATGGATTTGGGCAGCATTGGAGATGGAAAGGAAGAGGAAGCTTCTGCACTGGAGATGAGTGGAGAAATGAGTGACACTGATGGCTGCTGCGGTGTGAAGGCGAGCTGGCTACCTATACTGAAAGCAGGGGGGGGGGGGAGAAAAGGAGGGATTAAGGGAGTCATCTGGCTACCTATACTGGAGGGAAGGGGGGAGGAGTCGTCTGGCTACCTATACTGGAGGGAAGGGGGGAGGAGTCGTCTGGCTACCTATACTGGAGGGAAGGGGGGAGGAGTCGTCTGGCTACCTATACTGGAGGGAAGGGGGAGGAGTCGTCTGGCTACCTATACTGGAGGGAAGGGGGGAGGAGTCGTCTGGCTACCTATACTGGAGGGAAAGGGGGAGGGGTCATCTGGCTACCTATACTGGAGGGAAGGAGGGAGGAGTCATCTGGCTACCTATACTGGAGGGAAGGGGGAGGAGTCATCTGGCTACCTACACTGGAGGGAAGGGGAGGAGTCATCTGGCTACCTATACTGGAGGGAAGGGGGAGGAGTCATCTGGCTACCTATACTGGAGGGAGGAGTCATCTGGCTACCTATACTGGAGGGAAGGAGGGAGGAGTCATCTGGCTACCTATACTGGAGGGAAGGGGAGGAGTCATCTGGCTACCTATACTGGAGGGAAGGGGGGAGGAGTCATCTGGCTACCTATACTGGAGGGAAGGAGGGAGGAGTCATCTGGCTACCTATACTGGAGGGAAAGGGGGGAGAAGTCATCTGGCTACCTATACTGAAGGGGAGGAGTCATCTGGCTACCTATACTGAAGGGAAAGGGGGAGGGGTCATCTGGTTACCTATACTGAAGAGAAGGGGGAAGAGTCATCTGGCTACCTATACTGGAGGGAAGGGGGAGGGGTCATCTGGCTACCTATACTAGAGGGAAGGGGAGGAGTCATCAGGCTACCTATACTAGAGGGAAGGGGGAGAAGTCATCAGGTTACCTATACTAGAGGGAAGAGGGAGGAGTCATCAGGCTACCTATACTAGAGGGAAGAGGGGAGGGGTCATCTGGCAACCTATACTAGAGGGAAGAGGGGAGGGGTCATCTGGCTACCTATACTAGAGGGAAGAGGGGAAGAGTCATCTGGCTACCTATACTAGAGGGAAGGGGAAGGAGTCATCAGGCTACCTATACTAGAGGGAAGAGGGGAGGGGTCATCTGGCAACCTATACTAGAGGGAAGAGGGGAGGGGTCATCTGGCTACCTATACTAGAGGGAAGGGGGAGGAGTCATCTGGCTACCTATACTGGAGGGAAGAGGGGAGGGGTCATCTGGCTACCTATACTGGAAGTGGGCGGCCGGAGACATTGGCCTTGGGTGGTAAAGAGTACAAATCCGGTTCTGGCGCCAGGTCCATTAACATACTGCCTCTAAGGGCTTATTCACACTCAGGCGCTTTGTGCACGATTCACACTTAGCTGATCACTGGCTATCAGCAAAGCGGTGCTGCACAAGTCATCCTGCGGGATTACTCTCACTGCAGCGATTGCGGTGCGTTTGTGATTATCGCCGATCGCAGCACGTGCAGCATTCTCCTGCCGATTGCGTTACAATCCTCACTAACTAGAAGGAGAATCGCAAAACAAAAATGTAATGCAATATCACGATAACAATTTGCGTATAAAAGTGTGAATTTGGCTGTTTTTAGGAAGATGCATAGAAAGGCTCAATGTGGCAAATCTCCTCTGTAGAAATAAAAAAAAATCTAAAACAATTACGTAATAGTGGGAAGCCATTGTACACAATGATTGAGTATACAGTGTGTATGTGTCATGGGCTGCTTTTAGACGAGGCTACCCAAATTAGGAGGTTTCGGCAAACCGTTGTTTTTAAAGGAAACCAGAAATGAACGCTTTGGCACAAAATAAACATATCCCCCGATAGATTGTACAAAATAAATACTTTACCTGGTATTTTTGCCACTCTGGTGTGCTGTTTTGTGTGTGTGTGTGTGTGTGTGTGTGTGTGTGTGTGTGTGTGTGTGTGTGTGTGTGTGTGTGTGTGTGTGTGTGTGTGTGTGTGTGTGTGTGTGTGTGTGTGTGTGTGTGTGTGTGTGTGTGTGTGTGTGTGTGTGTGTGTGTGTGTGTGTGTGTGTGTACAGTGTGTGTGTGTGTGTGTGTGTGTGTGTGTACAGTGTGTGTGTGTGTGTGTGTGTGTGTGTACAGTGTGTGTGTGTGTGTGTGTGTGTGTGTACAGTGTGTGTGTGTGTGTGTGTGTGTGTGTGTGTGTACAGTGTGTGTGTGTGTGTGTGTGTGTGTACAGTGTGTGTGTGTGTGTGTACAGTGTGTGTGTGTGTGTGTACAGTGTGTGTGTGTGTGTGTGTGTGTGTGTGTGTGTGTGTGTGTGTGTGTGCGCGTGTGTGTACAGTGTGTGTACAGTGTGTGTGTGTGTGTGGGGGGGGGGGTGTTACTAAATCTCCATGCAAAACACAGATCATCAGAAAAGCATATTATTTAGTGGGCTGTGTGCAAAATGAAGTCACCATTTCTAAACACCTCTTATGACTAACAAATATACTGTAGATAGAAAAAAAACGTTTTTCAATATACCCGTACATTAGCAGCTCCTCCCATCTCATCACTGCGCCATGTGATGCTGCAGTATACAGAACAGGAACGCAAAGCCAGAAGGGGGCAGGCTTGGGCTTGAAAAGACATCACAGAAGACAGACTCAGCTAGAATGATTCCGGAGCAAAGCCAGACTGAATGCTCAATCTGGGATTTTATCAGGGCTGATAACAAGTAGTGTTGGGCGAACAGTGTTCGCCACTGTTCGGGTTCTGCAGAACATCACCCTGTTCGGGTGATGTTCGAGTTCGGCCGAACACCTGATGGTGTTCGGCCTTTTAAGTTCGGGTTCGCCCCGAACTACTGAATGGCCGCCGAACAGGGCCCCTGTTCGGCCGAACAGGGCCCTGTTCGCCCGAACATGCCGCAATACGGCCCCCTATGGGGTCGCAGGCATAAGGGGGGAGCATGCCCCGATCGCGGGGGGGGGGGGGGTCGGAAATTCCCCCCACCCCCTCCGCTAGCGCTCCCCCCTCTGCCCGCTTCCCCATAAAAAAAGTTTAAGGCAAGTTAAATAGTACTTGGTGGCTGGCCTGGCACTGGCAGTGGAGTGAGGAGGAGGAGGAGTCCGAGTAGCAGAGTGACGCGTTGAGGCCAGGCAGCGGGCGGTTCAGCGGTAGTACCCTTGTGGTACTTCCGCCCTTTCTCTGACCTCACGTCCTCTGCATACGAGGGTACGCGTCACGCGTACCCTCGTATGCGTCATCACGTAGAGGACGTGAGGTCAGAGAAAGGGCGGAAGTACCACAAGGGTACTACCGCTGAACCGCCCGCTGCCCGGCCTCAACGCGTCACTCTGCTACTCGGACTCCTCCTCCTCCTCACTCCACTGCCAGTGCCAGGCCAGCCACCAAGTACTATTTAACTTGCCTTAAACTTTTTTTATGGGGAAGCGGGCAGAGGGGGGAGCGCTAGCGGAGGGGGTGGGGGGAATTTCCGACCCCCCCCCCGCGATCGGGGCATGCTCCCCCCTTATGCCTGCGACCCTATAGGGCCCCCAAAATGGGCAAGTTCAGTGGTCACATTGACTTCCATTGAGTTCGGCGTTCGGGCCGAACATGCCGAACATCTGGCCCATGTTCGGCCTGTTCGGCCTGAACCCGAACATCCAGGTGTTCGCCCAACACTAATAACAAGCAGACTGAGCAGTGAAGGATGAAACAGAGAGCAGGGTAGGTGTTTTCTCTAATGTTCCCACTGATATATATGGTAAAATACATGAGGGTGCTTCACCTCTGGTTCACTTTAACTATAGGAAAGTGGAAAATTGCTCTGAAAAGCGATAGATCACAGCGGTTTTGTTACAGAAGCTGCTCAGTTCCAGCTCTACTGTAACACAAAATAAACACTACACCAAAACGCTCCAGAAATCGCTAGGCATGATAAGAGAATCGCTAGGCACAGGCCTAGAATCGCTCAGAAAAATCACTTCAAAAAGCGCTGAACGTTTATAATTACGCTGGAGCTTTTTGGTGTGCACTGGCCCTCCTGCTGAGAAACGCCAAGAAAAAAAGCCATAGAAATTGCAGTGGTGCTTTGCTGCCATCTGCTGGACATCCGTTTGAATTGCAGAACTTTGAGAATTCTGTGTAGTATTAAAAACAGACGTTTAACTTATTCATTTATATTACGCCGACATGTTACGCAGCGCTGTACAGAGTATATTGTCTTGTCACTACCTGTCCGTCAGAGGGGCTCACAATCTAGTCCAGTGATGGCTAACCTTGGCACTCCAGCTGTGACAAAACTACAAGTCCCATCATGCCTCTGCCTCCCTGAGTTATGCTTAGAGCTGTCAGAGTATTGGCCTCTCCAAGTTATGCTCAGAGCTGTCAAAGTATTGCAATGCCTCATGGGACTTGTAGTTCCACCACAGCTGGAGTGCCAAGGTTAGTCATCACTGATCAAGTCCCTACCACAGTCATATATCATGTAGTGTATGTATCATAGTCTAGGGACAATTTAGGGGGAAGCCAATTAACTTATCTGTATGTTTTTGTATGTAGGAGGAAGCCAGAGTGCCTGGAAGAAACCCACACAGACATGGGGAGAACATACAAACGTCTTAAAGCAGAAGGTATTTGCAATTATTAAGGTTGGCGTGAGCTGTGAGGTCAAACTTCTGTTTTGCATAGCATTTTAGTAAGGAGGCTTTTTGGTCTCTTTCCCCCATACTTGCTGGGCAGTCTGTAACTCTATACATTAATGCTATGCATTTATATTACACAGAGTACATAGTCTACAGTGCAGACTGGATTTAAAGTACAGCACAGAGCAATGATCAGACCTGACCTACAAGTCATGTGAGTAAAGCTGTCACACAGGGATGCAGAGATATCAGAGCTGGTGTACAGTGTATACAGTATAGACAGGAACAGGAAGGACAGCACAGAGCAATGATCAGACCGGATCTGCAAGTCATGTGAGTAAAGCTGTCACACAGGGATGCAGAGATATCAGAGCTGGTGTACAGTGTATACAGTATAGACAGGAACAAGAAGGACAGCACAGAGCAATGATCAGACCTGACCTACAAGTCATGTGAGTAAAGCTGTCACACAGGGATGCAGAGATATCAGAGCTGGTGTACAGTGTATACAGTATAGACAGGCAGGACAGCACAGAGCAATGATCAGACCTGACCTACAAGTCATGTGAGTAAAGCTGTCACACAGGGATGCAGAGATATCAGAGCTGGTGTACAGTGTATACAGTATAGACAGGCAGGACAGCACAGAGCAATGATCAGACCTGACCTACAAGTCATGTGAGTAAAGCTGTCACACAGGGATGCAGAGATATCAGAGCTGGTGTACACAGTATACAGTATAGACAGGAACAGGAAGGGCAGCACAGAGCAATGATCAGACCTGACCTACAAGCCATGTGAGTAAAGCTGTCACACAGGGATGCAGAGATATTACAGCTGGTGTACAGTGTATACAGTATAGACAGGAACAGGAAAGAACAACACAGAGCAATGACCAGACCTGATCTACAAGTCATGTGAGTAAAGCTGTCACACAGGGATGCAGAGATATCAGAGCTGGTGTACAGTGTATACAGTATAAACAGTAACAGGAGGGACAGCACAGAGCAATGATCAAACCTGATATACAAGCCATGTGAGTAAAGCTGTCACACAGGGATGCAGAGATATTACAGCTGCTGTACAGTGTATACAGTATAGACAGGGACAGGAAGGACAGCACAGAGCAATGCTCAGACCTGATCTACAAGTCATGTGAGTAAAGCTGTCACACAGGGATGCAGAGATATTACAGCTGGTGTACAGTGTATACAGTATAGACAGGGACAGGAAGGACAGCACAGAGCAATGATCAGACCTGACCTATAAGTCATGTGAGTAAAGCTGTCACACAGGGATGTAGAGATATTACAGCTGGTGTACAGTGTATACAGTATAGACAGGAACAGGAAGGACAGCACAGAGCAATGATCAGACATAATCTACAAGTCATGTGAGTAAAGCTGTCACACAGGGATGCAGAGATATTACAGCTGGTGTACAGTGTTTACAGTTTAGACAGGAACAGGAAGGGCAGCACAGAGCAATGATCAGAACTGATCTACAAGTCATGTGAGTAAAGCTGTCACACAGGGATGCAGAGATATATCAGCTGGTGTACAGTGTATACAGTATAGACAGGAACAGGGAGGACAGCACAGAGCAATGATCAGACCTGATCTACAAGTCATGTGAGTAAAGCTGTCACACAGGGATGCAGAGCTATATCAGCTGGTGTACACAGTATATACAGTATAGACAGGAACAGGAAGGGCAGCACAGAGCAATGATCAGACCTGACCTATAAGTCATGTGAGTAAAGCTGTCACACAAGGATGCAGAGATAGTACAGATGGTGTACAGTGTATACAGTACAGACAGGAACAGGAAGGACAGCACAGAGCAATGATCAGACCTGACCTAGCAGTAGGGTATTGTACCATGTTAGCCATCAGTAAAAGCAAGAAGTTTTAAATCAGGATGATACCATTTATTGGCTAACTACAAATGAATAAGAATAAACAAGCTTTCGGCCTTACCGCCTTCGTCAGGTTTACATCCTGTTAGTTTGCAAGCTGGTGGTACAGACAGCTTATATACATGCAACATCAAAAGGGAAAACAGATATTTTTTTCAAGCATAAATACGTCATTAAGATGCCTTAATACAAACAGACCATCTAAATGGGGTAAGATAAGGATCCTTGTTTACTCCATTGCTCACAGACCTGGTATTAGGATTGACCCAGAGGTATCGTAAATTCTTAGTTCACAAGTTCAGCTAGAGTGGCTGAGACAGTTCATATATCATCAATCTCATACCAATATAGAAAGTTGTTGTCCTTTTTCAAACCGTTCTGCACAGCTTTGAACCAATTTATAAATTTTGTTTCTGCTATTAATCGGTCATTTGACGTTTTGAAGCCGCCCTTCAGGGCAGTGACACGAAGATCATCCATGCTGTGTCCGTTGGACCGAAAGTGTGTAGCAACTGGGAGTCCAGATTTGGTATCATTATTAGTGTGCCTGTGTCCATTCATACGTTTGCGCAGAGTTTGTCCAGTTTCTCCCACGTACATAACACCAATCTGGTATATCTGATCATGTGTGCTAAATGCCCCAATGTTATGTACGTGGGAGAAACTGGACAAACACTGCACAAACGTATGAATGGACACAGGCACACTATTAATGATACCAAATCTGGACTCCCAGTTGCTACACACTTTCGGTCCAACGGACACAGCATGGATGATCTTCATGTCACTGCCCTGAAGGGCGGCTTCAAAACGTCAAATGACCGATTAATAGCAGAAACAAAATTTATAAATTGGTTCAAAGCTGTGCAGAAGGGTCTGAATAAGGACAACAACTTTCTATATTGGTATGAGATTGATGATATATGAACTGTCTCAGCCACTCTAGCTGAACTTGTGAACTAGGAATTTACGATACCTCTGGGTCAATCCTAATACCAGGTCTGTGAGCAATGGAGTAAACAAGGATCCTTATCTTACCCCATTTAGATAATCTGTTTGTATTAAGGCATCTTAATGACGTATTTATGCTTGAAAAAAATATCTGTTTTCCCTTTTGATGTTGCATGTATATAAGCTGTCTGTACCACCAGCTTGCAAACTAACAGGATGTAAACCTGACGAAGGCTGCAAGGCCGAAAGCTTGTTTATTCTTATTCATTTGTAGTTAGCCAATAAATGGTATCATCCTGATTTAAAACTTCTTGCAGACCTGACCTATAAGTCATGTGAGTAAAGCTGTCACACAAGGATGCAGAGATATTACAGATGGTGTACAGTGTATACAGTATAGACAGGAACAGGAAGGACAGCAAAGAGCAATGCTCAGAACTGATCTACAAGTCATGTGAGTAAAGCTGTCACACAGGGATGCAGAGATATTACAGCTGGTGTACAGTGTTTACAGTATATACAGTATAGACAGGAACAGGAAGGGCAGCACAGAGCAATGATCAGACCTGAGCTACAAGTCATGTGAGTAAAGCTGTCATAGAGGGATACAGAGATATAACAGCTGCTGTACAGTGTATACAGTATAGACCGGAACAGGAAGGACAGCACAGAGCAATGATCAGACCTGACCTACAAACCATGTGGGAAAAGCTGTCACACAGGGATGCAGAGATATCAGAGCTGGTGTACAGTGTATACAGTACAGACAGGAACAGGAAGGGCAGCACAGAGCAATGCTCAGAACTGATCTACAAGCCATGTGAGTAAAGCGGTCACACAGGGATGCAGAGATATCAGAGCTGGTGTACAGTGTATACAGTATAGACAGGAACAGGAAGGACAGCACAGAGCAATGAGCAGACATGATATACAAGCCATGTGAGTAAAGCTGCCACACAGGGATGCAGAGATATCACAGCTGGTGTACAGTGTATACAGTATAGACAGGAACAGGGAGGACAGCCCAGAGCAATGATCAGACCTGACCTACAAGTCATGTGAGTAAAGCTGTCACACAGGGATGCAGAGATATCACAGCTGGTGTACAGTGTATACAGTATAGACAGGAACAGGAAGGACAGCACAGAGCAATGATCAGACCTGATCTACAAGCCATGTGAGTAAAGCTGTCACACAGGGATGCAGAGATATCAGAGCTGGAGTACAGTGTATACAGTATAGACAGGAACAGGAAGGGCAGCACAGAGCAATGAGCAGACATGATATACAAGCCATGTGAGTAAAGCTGCCACACAGGGATGCAGAGATATCACAGCTGGTGTACAGTGTATACAGTATAGACAGGAACAGGAAGGACAGCCCAGAGCAATGATCAGACCGGACCTACAAGTCATGTGAGTAAAGCTGTCACACAGGGATGCAGAGATATCACAGCTGGTGTACAGTGTACAGCAGAGCCGGCCTTTGGGGGTGGCAAGTGGGGCAATCGCCCCAGGCCCCGCGCCTGAGGAGGCCCCGCACCCTCTGCAGTGCTGGGGAGAGCGGGCAGTAGTTGTTAAAACTCACGTGTCTTCACGGATGCCACAGCCACCATCTATTTCCTCTCCCAGCATCTGTGTATTGGTAACAGCGCCCCCTGGGATGACGTGACCGCATGTCACCACAGGAGGGCACTGTTACCAATACACAGATGCTGGGAGAGGAACTAGATGGTAGCTGTGAGCATTAGCATCGGTGAAGACACGTGAGTTTTAACAACTATGCCCGCTCTCCCCAGCACTGCAGCCACATTATCTAACCTGTACTGCGGGGCACTTACCTATCTAATCTATACTGCAGGGCTTCTACCTATATAATCTATACTGCGGGGCACCTACCTATCTAACTTATACTGCAGGCTGGCACCTATATAATCTATACTGCGGGGCACCTACCTATCTAACCTATACTGCAGGCTGGCACCTATCTAATCTATACTGCAGGCACCTATCTAACCTATGCTGCAGGCTGGCACCTATCTAATAATCTATACTGCATGCACCTATCTAACCTACTGCAGGCTGGCACCTTCCTATCTAATATATACTGCAGGTTGGCACCTATCTAATCTATACTGCAGGCTGGCACCTATCTAATCTATACTGCAGGCTGGCACCTATCTAATCTATACTGCAGGCACCTATCTAATCTATACTGCAGGGCTTCTACCTATATAATCTATACTGCGGGGCACCTACCTATCTAACCTATACTGCAGGCTGGCACCTATCTAATCTATACTGCAGGCACCTATCTAACCTATGCTGCAGGCTGGCACCTATCTAATAATCTATACTGCATGCACCTATCTAACCTACTGCAGGCTGGCACCTTCCTATCTAATCTATACTGCAGGCTGGCACCTATCTAATCTATACTGCAGGCTGGCACCTATCTAATCTATACTGCAGGCTGGCACCTATCTAATCTATACTGCAGGCACCTATCTAATCTATACTGCGGGGCACCTACCTAATCTATACTGCAGGCACCTATCTAATCTATACTGCAGGCTGGCACATATCTAATCTATACTGCAGGCACCTATCTAATCTATACTGCAGGCTGGCACCTATCTAACATATACTGCAGGGACCTATCTAACATATACTGCAGGCTGGCACCTATCTAATCTATACTGCAGGCACCTATCTAACCTATACTGCAGGCTGGCACCTATCTAATCTATACTGCAGGCTGGCACCTATCTAACCTATACTGCAGGCACCTATCTAACCTATACTGCAGGCTGGCACCTATCTAATCTATACTGCAGGCTGGCACCTATCTAATCTATACTGCAGGCACCTATCTAACCTATACTGCAGGCTGGCACCTATCTAACCTATACTGCAGGGACCTATCTAATCTATACTGTAGGCTGGCACCTATCTAACCTATACTGCAGGCACCTATCTAACCTATACTGCAGGCTGGCCCCCATCTAATCGATACTGCGGGCACCCATCTAATCTATACTGCAGGCACCTATCTAATCTATACTGCAGCCACCTTCCTATCTAATCTATACTGCAGCCACCTTCCTATCTAATCTATACTGCAGGCTGGCACCTATCTAATCTACACTGCAGGCTGGCACCTATCTAATCTATACTGCAGGCACCTATCTAATCTATACTGCAGGCTGGCACCTATCTAATCTATACTGCAGGGCACCACCCTACCTAATCAATACTACAGGCTGGCACCTATCTAATATATACTGTGGGGTACCTACCTATCTAATCTATACTGCAGGCACCTTCCTATCTAATCTGTACTGCAGGGCACCTACCTACCTATCTAATCTGCATTGCAGGGCATCTACCTGTCTAATCTAAACTGCAGGCACCTATCTAATCTATACTGCGGGGCACCTATCTAATATATACTGCGGGGCACCTACCTGACTAATCTATACTGCAGGCACCTATCTAATCTATACTGCAGGGTATCTACCTACCTATCTAATCTGTACTGCAGAGCACCTACCTGTCTAATCTATACTGCAGGCACCTATCTAATCTATACTGCAGGGTACCTACCTACCTATCTAATCTGTACTGCAGGGCACCTACCTGTCTAATCTATACTGCAGGGCACCTACCTATCTAATCTATACTGCGGGGCACCTACCTATCTAACCTATACTGGAGGCACCTACCTATCTAACCTATACAGTGTGTGCTTCCACAACGTGTATCCCTAGCATAGGCTCTAGGCTCCGCATATGACACTCGCCCCAGGCCCCGCGTACTCTAAGGCCGCCTCTGGTGTACAGTATAGACAGGAACAGGAAGGACAGCGCAGAGCAATGATCAGACCTGATCTACAAGTCATGTGAGTAAAGCTGTCACACAGGGATGCAGAGATATCACAGCTGGTGTACAGTGTATACAGTATAGACAGGAACAGGAAGGACAGCCCAGAGCAATGATCAGACCTGACCTACAAGTCATGTGAGTAAAGCTGTCACACAGGGATGCAGAGATATCACAGCTGGAGTACAGTGTATACAGTATAGACAGGAACAGGAAGGACAGCACAGAGCAATGATCAGACATGATATACAAGCCATGTGAGTAAAGCTGTCACACAGGGATGCAGAGATATCACAGCTGGTGTACAGTGTATACAGTATAGACAGGAACAGGAAGGACAGCACAGAGCAATGATCAGACCTGATCTACACGTCATGTGAGTAAAGCTGTCACACAGGGATGCAGAGATATCACAGCTGGTGTACAGTGTATACAGTATAGACAGGAACAGGAAGGGGAGCACAGAGCAATGATCACACATGATGTACAAGCCATGTGAGTAAAGCTGTCACAAAGGGATGCAGAGCTATCACAGCTGGTGTACAGTGTATACAGTACAATATAGACAAGGACAGGAAGGACAGCACAGAGCAATGATCAGACCTGATCTACAAGCCATGTGAGTAAAGCTGTCGTACAGGAATGCAGAGATATCAGAACTGGTCTACAGTGTATACAGTATAGACATGAACAGGAAGGACACCACAGAGCAATGATCAGACCTGACCTACAAGCCATGTGAGTAAAGCTGTCACACAGGGATGCAGAGATATCACAGCTGGAGTACAGTGTATACAGTTTAGACAGGAACAGGAAGGACAGCACAGAGCAATGATCAGACCTGACCTATAAGTCATGTGAGTAAAGCTGTCACACAGGGATGCAGAGATATTACAGCTGGTGTACAGTGTTTACAGTTTAGACAGGAACAGGAAGGGCAGCACAGAGCAATGATCAGAACTGATCTACAAGTCATGTGAGTAAAGCTGTCACACAGGGATGCAGAGATATCAGAGCTGGTGTACAGTGTATACAGTATAGACAGGAACAGGAAGAGCAGCACAGAGCAATGATCAGACCTGATCTACAAGTCATGTGAGTAAAGCTGTCACACAGGGATGCAGAGATATCAGAGATGGTGTACAGTGTATACAGTATAGACAGGAACAGGAAGGACAGCACAGAGCAATGATCAGACCTGATCTACATTAGAGTGACCATATTTTTGTGGATCCAACCTGGGACGGGGGGTGGGGGGGGGGGGGCGTGGGGGGGGGGGGCGGCGCGCGTGGGAAGGAGTGAGGAGCACGCAGCGGCGAAGACTGGGGGAGGGGGGCTGCGGCGCGCGTAGCGCGCCGCGCCGAAAAAATGGGCGTGGCCATGACATTGTATGGGCGGAGCTAACGTAATGATGTAACAGCGAGGCATAAGAAAGCAGTGTTTACGCCATGATGTGGACAAACGAGACTTTGTATCATGGGTGTGCAGAAACTGTGTGATGCTAATAGTATACCGTAACCACAAAGCAGCAAACATAGCCATCTATGACCATTAAATAATAAATGCAGTAACAGTTACCCCGGACACCAGAAAATAAACGCAATAGGCAACATGTCAGTATAAAATAAATGCAATGCGGGCAAACATGTCAGTACAAAATAAACGCAATGCGGGCAACATGTCAGTACAAAATAAACGCACTGCGGGCAAACATTTCACCAGAAAAGAAACGCACTGCGGCCAAACATTTCACCAGAAAAGAAACGCACTGCGGGCAAACATTTCACCAGAAAAGAAACGCACTGCGGCCAAACATTTCACCAGAAAAGAAACGCAATGCGGGCAAACATTTCGCCAGAAAAGAAACGCACTGCGGGCAAACATTTCGCCAGAAAAGAAACGCAATGCGGGCAAACCTTTCGCCAGAAAAGAAACGCACTGCGGGCAAACATTTCGCCAGAAAAGAAACGCACTGCGGGCAAACATTTCGCCAGAAAAGAACCGCACTGCGGCCAAACATTTCACCAGAAAAGAAACGCAATGCGGCAAACATTTCGCCAGAAAAGAAACGCACTGCGGGCAAACATTTCGCCAGAAAAGAAACAATGCGGGCAAACATTTCACCTGGAAAAGAAACAATGCGGGCAAACATTTCACCTGGAAAAGAAACAATGCGGGCAAACATTTCACCTGGAAAAGAAACAATGCGGGCAAACATTTCACCTGGAAAAGAAACAATGCGGGCAAACATTTCACCTGGAAAAGAAACAATGCGGGTAAACATTTCACCTGGAAAAGAAACAATGCGGGCAAACATTTCACCTGGAAAAGAAACAATGCGGGCAAACATTTCACCTGGAAAAGAAACAATGCGGGCAAACATTTCACCTGGAAAAGAAACAATGCGGGTAAACATTTCACCTGGAAAAGAAACAATGCGGGCAAACATTTCACCTGGAAAAGAAAGCATTTACTCACCTGGCAGAAGTGTCCGGCCTCTGGCGCGCTGCTCCGTCCCGGGACCGTCTTCCTCCTCCTGCTCTTCTCTCCCGCGCTGACAGGGCTATGGCAAGATGGCGCCCGAAGCCCTGTACTAGTGACACAAATAGGTCTCCAGTACAGGGCTTCGGCAGCCATCTTGCCGTAGCCCTGCTCGCCTGCCGGTGTCGGAAACAGACACCGGAAGAGGAGGCTGGAGCAGGGCTGCGGGCAATGAACTGGCACGGCGTCTATAGACGCCGCTGCCAGTTCATTGAGGAGAGAGTGGCCAGAGTCCCGAGGCCGGGACGTCCCGCTGCTGAAAGCGGGACGTTTCCCGGGACCTCATTAAGCCTGGGACAGCGGACCCCGAATCCGGGACGTGTCCCGGGCAATCCGGGACGTCTGGTCACTCTATCTACATGTCATGTGAGTAAAGCTGTCACACAGGGATGCAGAGATATCAGAACTGGTATACAGTGTACACAGTATACAGCAGGGGTGCCCACACTTTTTCGGCTCGCGAGCTACTTTAAAATTTGCCGAGGCCAGGAGATCTACCAACGTCCCAAATGCTAAGCACCCCCCCCCCCCCCGATGTAGGTTAGCCAGGTATATGTGCCTGCAGCATAGGTTACGTGCCCTCAGTATAGGTTAGCCAGGTATATGGGCCCTCAGTATAGGTTAGCCAGGTATATGGGCCCCCAGTATAGGTTAGCCAGGTATATGGGCCCTCAGTATAGGTTAGCCAGGAATATGGGCCCCCAGTCAAGGTTAGCCAGGTATATGGGCCCCCAGTGTAGGTTAGCCAGGCATATGGGCCCCCAGTGTAGGTTAGCCAGGCATATGGGCCCCCAGTGTAGGTTAGCCAGGCATATGGGCCCCCAGTGTAGGTTAGCCAGGCATATGGGCCCCCAGTGTAGGTTAGCCAGGCATATGGGCCCCCAGTGTAGGTTAGCCAGGCATATGGGCCCCCAGTGTAGCTTATCCAGGTATAGGGGCCCTCAGTGTAGCTTAGCCAAGTATAGGGGCCCTCAGTGTAGCTTAGCCAAGTATAGGGGCCCTCAGTGTAGCTTAGCCAGGTATAGGAGCCCTCAGTGTAGCTTAGCCAGGTATAGGGGCCCTCAGTGTAGCTTAGCCAAGTATAGGGGCCCTCAGTGTAGCTTAGCCAAGTATAGGGGCCCTCAGTGTAGCTTAGCCAGGTATATGGGCCCTCAGTGTAGCTTAGCCAAGTATAGGGGCCCTCAGTGTAGCTTAGCCAGGTATATGGGCCCTCAGTGTAGCTTAGCCAAGTATAGGAGCCCTCAGTGTAGCTTAGCCAAGTATAGGGGCCCTCAGTGTAGCTTAGCCAGGTATATGGGCCCTCAGTGTAGCTTAGCCAAGTATAGGGGCCCTCAGTGTAGCTTAGCCAGGTATATGGGCCCTCAGTGTAGCTTAGCCAAGTATAGGAGCCCTCAGTGTAGCTTAGCCAAGTATAGGGGCCCTCAGTGTAGCTTAGCCAGGTATATGGGCCCTCAGTGTAGCTTAGCCAAGTATAGGGGCCCTCAGTGTAGCTTAGCCAGGTATATGGGCCCTCAGTGTAGCTTAGCCAAGTATAGGAGCCCTCAGTGTAGCTTAGCCAAGTATAGGAGCCCTCAGTGTAGCTTAGCCAAGTATAGGGGCCTATATTTGGCAGCAGATGCACACAGTATCCCCCCCCCCACACACACACACACACAGTGTGACATGAAAGCCCCCCTCCCAACCCCCGTATATTTGGCAGCAGATGCACACAGTATCTCCCCCCCCACACACACAGATACACAGGTACCCACATTTATAAACTTAACCCCACTAGCACTTAACCCCACTAACCCCCCCCCCCCCCAACGATCGTTCTCCCCCCCACACAGCACATGGCTTCTAATATTAAAACACTAAATCCCCTTCCCCCTGCACATACCACTACCCCGCAGTAAGAATCCACTCGACCTCAACAGCGACCGACCCGACCTCAACAGCGACCGACCCGACCCACCACGTAATGTGCCCACCTCAAAGCCTCTCCGGCGCGTCTCACAAGACAAG
Source organism: Hyperolius riggenbachi (assembly GCF_040937935.1). NCBI lineage: Eukaryota > Metazoa > Chordata > Amphibia > Anura > Hyperoliidae > Hyperolius > Hyperolius riggenbachi. Next base: position 290,039,381 of record NC_090653.1, read on the forward strand.
ATGGCGGTCAGGTGTCGGCCTCGGCGCGTGATTGTAAGACCCACGGGACCTTGGAGGGCGTGGCCACAACTCCTGCCCATCAGAGAGGAGGGAGAGGAGAAGCTCGCAATTGGCTCCTCTCCCCTTCAGCCACACCTCTGTGCTGTCAGCCGCGCCTCTCCCCTCCGTGTGCTGGGAGCCTGGGAAGCATTTTCTGACAGCCGCGGCCATTTTCTGACAGCCGCGGCTGATTAGTTCCAATGCGCGGCTAGTGTATCAAACAACACGCGGCCAAAAGGCCGCGATATTTGTCAAGACGCGGCCAAGAGGCCGCGATCTATCAAATAGGCGGTCGCGATCTACCGGTAGATCGCGATCGACCTATTGAGCACCCCCGGTATACAGTATAGACAGGAACAGGAAGGGCAGCACAGAGCAATGATCAGACCTGATCTACAAGTCATGTGAGTAAAGCTGTCACACGGGGATGCAGAGATATCAGAGCTGGTGTACAGTGTATACAGTATAGACAGGAGCAGGAAGGACAGCGCAGAGCAATGATCAGGCCTAATCTACAAGCCATGTGAGTAAAGCTGTCACACAGGGTAGTGTTGGGCGAACAGTGTTCGACACTGTTCGGGTTCTGCAGAACATCACCCTGTTCGGGTGATGTTCGGGTTCGGCCGAACACCTGATGGTGTTCGGCCAAACTGTTCGGCCATATGGCCGAACTAAGAGCGCATGGCCGAACGTTACCCGAACGTTCGGCTAGCGCTGTGATTGGCCGAACGGGTCACGTGTAGTGTTGGGCGAACATCTAGATGTTCGGGTTCGGGCCGAACATGGCCGAACTCCGAACATAATGGAAGTCAATGGGGACCCGAACTTTCGTGCTTTGTAAAGCCTCCTTACATGCTACATACCCCAAATTTACAGGGTATGTGCACCTTGGGAGTGGGTACAAGAGGGAAAAAAATTTAGCAAAAAGAGCTTATAGTTTTTGAGAAAATCGATTTTAAAGTTTCAAAGGGAAAACTGTCTTTTAAATGCGGGAAATGTCTGTTTTCTTTCAACAGGTAACATGCTTTTTGTCGGCATGCAGTCATAAATGTAATACATATAAGAGGTTCCAGGAAAAGGGACCGGTAACGCTAACCCAGCAGCAGCACACGTGATGGAACAAGAGGAGGGGGGCGCAGGAGGAGAAGGCCACGCTTTGTGACACAACAACCCAGGCCTTGCATGAGGACAAGAAGCGTGCGGATAGCAATTTGCATTTTGTCGCCATGCAGTCATAAATGTAATACAGATGAGAGGTTCAATAAACAGGGACCGGAAACGCTAACCCATCACAGATGTTCATTGTTCATGTTACTTGGTTGGGGTCCGGGAGTGTTGCGTAGTCGTTTCCAATCCAGGATTGATTCATTTTAATTTGAGTCAGACGGTCTGCATTTTCTGTGGAGAGGCCGATCTGTGACGATGCCTCCGGCAGCACTGAAACAGCGTTCCGACATAACGCTGGCTGCCGGGCAAGCCAGCACCTCTATTGCGTACATTGCCAGTTTGTGCCAGGTGTCTAGCTTCGATACCCAATAGTTGAAGGGTGCAGATGGATTGTTCAACACAGCTACGCCATCTGACATGTAGTCCTTGACCATCTTCTCCAGACGATCGGTGTTGGAGGTGGATCTGCACGCTTGCTGTTCTGTGTGCTGCTGCATGGGTGTCAGAAAATTTTCCCACTCCAAGGACACTGCCGATACCATTCCCTTTTGGGCACTAGCTGCGGCTTGTGTTGTTTGCTGCCCTCCTGGTCGTCCTGGGTTTGCGGAAGTCAGTCTGTCGGCGTACAACTGGCTAGAGGAGGGGGAGGATGTCAATCTCCTCTCTAAAGTCTCCACAAGGGCCTGCTGGTATTCTTCCATTTTGACCTGTCTGGCTCTTTCTTCAAGCAGTTTTGGAACATTGTGTTTGTACCGTGGATCCAGAAGGGTATAAACCCAGTAATTGGTGTTGTCCAGAATGCGCACAATGCGTGGGTCGCGTTCAATGCAGTCCTAGGCCGAAGAGGTCATAGCCTAGGGTCACAAAACCTGTTTATTGGGCAATTTCAATGGTGGCGAGTCTGACGTACATAAATCGCAGCAATGGCCGTTAGCAACGTCTGAATCTCACGAAATGTCTCATGCAGGTAGAAGACATATTGTTAGACTTGGATTCCAAAGATGGGGTCCCTACATCTCTGCAAACCAGAGTTACAGGGGTCCAAAATTGGTAAAATCCCCCATAGGATTTCATTGGCTCCCTATTTCACTTTCCAAAATCTCACATCTTTTCAAAGGGCAATGGCTCAGCAGTACCAAATTTTCTAGCATTGTAGGGACCCTTAGGGGGAACATGACTGGTGAGTTTCGGGCCCCTAGGCCGAAGAGGTCATAGCCTAGGGTCACAAAAACCTGTTTATTGGGGCTATTTCAATGGTAGTGATGGTGACGTACATAAATCGCAGCAATGGCCGTTAGCAACGTCTGAATCTCACGAAATGTCTCATGCAGGTAGAAGACATATTGTTAGACTTGGATTCCAAAGATGGGGTGATAAAGTAGTTGCTGGAGCCGCCACTCCCCCAGGACTGACAGCCTGGTCCGCCGGTGCTCAATCCTTCAGTGGGTCACCACTTCCACTCAGCAGATCCAATAGATAGATAAAGAGAAGGAGGCACTCAAAAGGCGTATAAACTTGTAGTTTATTCCTCAGATAGCTAACACAACATGTTTCGGGGTTTCCCCCTTTCTCAAGTGTACAAGCCACCTCACCAGTACAAACCCTTATGAAGCCAAGTGCACCACACCCTTAATCGAGCCCCACCCCTCTGGTCATCTGACCAGTGGTTGTGGGATACAACATTACCCCTCAGGGAAATCGTCTTATTGGGCACTACATACAAAGATGTCTACCCAACAACAGTAAACACCTAAGAAACATATGCATCAGCAATCTTTACAATCAATGATCCCCCTAAGGGTCCCTACAATGCTAGAAAATTTGGTACTGCTGAGCCATTGCCCTTTGAAAAGATGTGAGATTTTGGAAAGTGAAATAGGGAGCCAATGAAATCCTATGGGGGATTTTACCAATTTTGGACCCCTGTAACTCTGGTTTGCAGAGATGTAGGGACCCCATCTTTGGAATCCAAGTCTAAAAATATGTCTTCTACCTGCATGAGACATTTCGTGAGATTCAGACTTTGCTAACGGCCATTGCTGCGATTTATGTACGTCACCATCACTACCATTGAAATAGCCCCAATAAACAGGTTTTTGTGACCCTAGGCTATGACCTCTTCGGCCTAGGGGCCCGAAACTCACCAGTCATGTTCCCCCTAAGGGTCCCTACAATGCTAGAAAATTTGGTACTGCTGAGCCATTGCCCTTTGAAAAGATGTGAGATTTTGGAAAGTGAAATAGGGAGCCAATGAAATCCTATGGGGGATTTTACCAATTTTGGACCCCTGTAACTCTGGTTTGCAGAGATGTAGGGACCCCATCTTTGGAATCCAAGTCTAACAATATGTCTTCTACCTGCATGAGACATTTCGTGAGATTCAGACTTTGCTAACGGCCATTGCTGCGATTTATGTACGTCACCATCACTACCATTGAAATAGCCCAAATAAACAGGTTTTTGTGACCCTAGGCTATGACCTCTTTGGCCTAGGGGCCCGAAACTCACCAGTCATGTTCCCCCTAAGGGTCCCTACAATGCTAGAAAATTTGCCACTGCTGAGTAATTGCCCTTTGAAAAGATGTGAGATTTTGGAACTGTAAATAGGAGGCCCAATGAAAGCCTATGGGGGATTTTACCAAATTTGGAGCCCTGTAACTCTGGTTTGCAGAGATGTAGGGAACCCATCTTTGGAGCCCAAGTCTAACAATATGTCTTCTACCTGCATGAGACATTTCGTGAGATTCAGACGTTGCTAACGGCCATTGCTGCGATTTATGTACGTCAGACTCGCCACCATTGAAATTGCCCAATAAACAGGTTTTGTGACCCTAGGCTATGACCTCTTCGGCCTAGGACTGCATTGAACGCGACCCACGCATTGTGCGCATTCTGGACAACACCAATTACTGGGTTTATACCCTTCTGGATCCACGGTACAAACACAATGTTCCAAAACTGCTTGAAGAAAGAGCCAGACAGGTCAAAATGGAAGAATACCAGCAGGCCCTTGTGGAGACTTTAGAGAGGAGATTGACATCCTCCCCCTCCTCTAGCCAGTTGTACGCCGACAGACTGACTTCCGCAAACCCAGGACGACCAGGAGGGCAGCAAACAACACAAGCCGCAGCTAGTGCCCAAAAGGGAATGGTATCGGCAGTGTCCTTGGAGTGGGAACATTTTCTGACACCCATGCAGCAGCACACAGAACAGCAAGCGTGCAGATCCACCTCCAACACCGATCGCCTGGAGAAGATGGTCAAGGACTACATGTCAGATGGCGTAGCTGTGTTGAACAATCCATCTGCACCCTTCAACTATTGGGTATCGAAGCTAGACACCTGGCACAAACTGGCAATGTACGCAATAGAGGTGCTGGCTTGCCCGGCAGCCAGCGTTATGTCGGAACGCTGTTTCAGTGCTGCCGGAGGCATCGTCACAGATCGGCGGCGTATCCGCCTCTCCACAGAAAATGCAGACCGTCTGACTCAAATTAAAATGAATCAATCCTGGATTGGAAACGACTACGCAACACTCCCGGACCCCAACCAAGTAACATGAACAATGAACATCTGTGATGGGTTAGCGTTTCCGGTCCCTGTTTATTGAACCTCTCATCTGTATTACATTTATGACTGCATGGCGACAAAATGCAAATTGCTATCCGCACGCTTCTTGTCCTCATGCAAGGCCTGGGTTGTTGTGTCACAAAGCGTGGCCTTCTCCTCCTGCGCCACCCTCCTCTTGTTCCATCACGTGTGCTGCTGCTGGGTTAGCGTTACCGGTCCCTTTTCCTGGAACCTCTTATATGTATTACATTTATGACTGCATGCCGACAAAAAGCATGTTACCTGTGCAAAGAAAACAGACATTTCCCGCATTTAAAAGACAGTTTTCCCTTTGAAACTTTAAAATCGATTTTCTCAAAAACTATAAGCTCTTTTTGCTAAATTTTTTTTCCTCTTGTACCCACTCCCAAGGTGCACATACCCTGTAAATTTGGGGTATGTAGCATGTAAGGAGGCTTTACAAAGCACAAAAGTTCGGGTCCCCATTGACTTCCATTATGTTCGGAGTTCGGGTCGAACACCCGAACATCGCGGCCATGTTCGGCCTGTTCGGCCCGAACCCGAACATCTAGATGTTCGCCCAACACTAACACAGGGATGCAGAGATATCACAGCTGGTGTATGGTGTATACAGTATAGACAGGAACAGGAAGGACAGTACTCAGGAAATGATCAGGCCTGATCTACAAGCCATGTGAGTAAAGCTGTCACACAGGGGTGCAGAGATATCACAGCTGGTGTACAGTGTATACAGTATACAGTATAGACAGGAACAGGAAGTACAGCACAAAGCAATGATCAGACCTGACCTACAAGCCATGCGAGTAAAGCTGTCACACAGGGATGCAGAGATATCACGGCTGGTGTACAGTGTATACAGTATAGACAGGAGCAGGAAGGACAGCACAGAGCAATGATCAGACCTGATCTACAAGTCATGTGAGTAAAGCTGTCACACAGGGATGCAGAGATATCAGAGCTGGAGTACAGTGTATACAGTATTCAGTATAGACAGGAAGTACAGCACAGAGCAATGATCAGACCTGACCTACAAGTCGTGTGAGTAAAGCTGTCACACAGGGATGCAGAGATATCAGAGCTGGAGTACCGTGTATACAGTATTCAGTATAGACAGGAAGTACAGCACAGAGCAATGATCAGACCTGATCTACAAGTCATGTGAGTAAAGCTGTCACACAGGGATGCAGAGATATCACAGCTGGTGTACAGTGTATACAGTATAGACAGGAACAGGAAGGACAGCACAGAGCAATGATCAGGCCTGATCTACAAGCCATGTGAGTAAAGCTGTCACACAGGGATGCAGAGATATCACAGCTGCTGTACAGTGTATACAGTATGTCAGGAACCGGCCCGCGGCACGCCTGCGTATACGGTTCCCGACTGCGGGTTTGACCAGATTAAGCGGGGAACAGCCTTATTTAAGCTACAAACAAGGCTGGAACCCCTCAAACACTTCCCACTGCCACCACTAGCGTTGCTAGACACGTTCACTCAGCTATCGAGTGCTCAATACGCAATCTGCGTTTTCGTATTTGGGTCAGCTTTGCGCTTAGGCCAAATACGGGAACGCCACGCACCCACACACACACACAGTTGCAATCTTACACTGTCGTGAAGCAAAGACCCACTAACAGTCGTTCCGAACGATACTGTTAGCCACTCTGCTGTTGCTACTCGCACTGGCGTTGTTCGTACGTTGGGTCAGCTGCGCGCTTAGGCCAACGTATGACAAACGCCCCCACACACAATGCAATTACAATTTCATACGGTAGTGTTGCTCAAGCGTACAATTAGGCATGAACTTATACACGGTTACACTTCAGTCTCTTCTAGGCTATGAGTGTTAGTTTAGTACGGCAGAAGTCAAACTTATTAAATAATAATTTAATATTCTAGAAAAACATAGAACAATGCAGAACTTAATATATACAAAAAGATTACAAAAAACAAAGTAAAAATAGTTACAAGATAAAAGTTACAAAGATAACACACAAAGCGATTTTGCTTACCAAAATAAACGGGAAATAAACGTACCAGCGTATCGATCTGGTGTTGTTGCGGGGGGTTCGCACTTCTGGTCAGGAACCAGGTTAGTTCTAGCCGTGTGAGCTACCTCCAAGAACTACAAGTTGTGGCTATCCTAGCTGCGGTTTTATACTATGAAATACGCCTGGAGGCTGTAAGCCTGTGTGGACGGGGGGGGGGGGGGGGAAGCTAGATTTAATTACATCCTCAGTCATAATTGGATCTCCAGAGATCTAACATCCACCTGCGAAAAATGTACAATAGCCCACATACATGAAAAGATTTCTCTAGTCCACGTTACAGGTGACAACCCCATTGTTGACAGTACTTCCTAGCTGATCAAAGATAAGGAGGTTGCACCTCCACCAATAATTCAATTTCCACAGGTAGCAAATGGTATCAAAAGGACTTCAACACACTTCACTTCTGCCATTGTCTTATTACCCCAAGCATTATTCACTGAAGTCCTCTTTAGATGCAAATGTAGGTCTTTGAAGTTCCCTGACTATGTCCTGATTGGTATAATGGGACAATAGGGCTTCTAATTAGCTCCCTGCTCTCCCAGGAACTGAGGGTAATTGTATTCCACACTGTCACACAGACAAGTACAGCTTCCCCCAAAGCCAGATGATGACCCATACATACGCATCTGAAGTACAGTACATAGCAGTCAGACAGGCAAATTAAAATATTATCCTTACATCATAAGCACCTCAGTATATTCCTGACACGCCCCCTCTTCCAAATGGCGCCGGCAGATGATTCTAACGAATCGTCCTGCCAAAGCCGACACTGACGGCCGGGCCTGGGGGGGTAATTCCTTAGCTCCAAGCTACAGGACTGGAAAGCTAGGTCAGGTTGCTGCAATGTGTCATTGCCCCTGACAACCTGACGTAACCAACCAGGGGAATGAGGGTCAGTGACACCCGTGAATTCGCGACCATAGAGACAGTGCTGCAGCTGGGGGAGGGTTCCAACCGTCGCTACACGCACTTTCTCTATAGTGGCAGGAGCTATCTCTCGGTCCCTTTGGGGATCGATTATCTGCTGGTCTGCCTCTTCCCCTTCGGACAGCTCAGAGGGAATAACTTCCCAGGACCCTCTCAGCCCGCCCCTCCCAGCTGGTGACCTGCTGGCTAGCCCCCTGAGCTCTTCCAGGCTGCTGTCAAATCGAACAGCCCCAGAGAGCTCAGTGCTGCCTGTCACACATTCCAGGAAGGCTGCAGACGGAGAGGCTCCTGGGCCCTGCAGGCCAGGTTCCGGATTGGATGTGGCTGACCCAGCAACATTTGCCACTTCAGTGGACAGTCCCTCTGCTGTAGACTCGCTAGCGCTGCGGGTTACCACTGCAGCGGAGGGAGCGTCCACATTACACGTATCATAAACCACATCACCTTTGGTCTGGAAACCATCTGAAGGGGAAGGATCTGGCCTAGTGCCATCTGCCCCTTCAGTGGACAGTCCACCTGCTGCATCCCAGCGAGCGCCGCTGGTTACTCCTGCAGCTGACGGAGTGTCCACATGACACACAGCATTATGTAGCACAACACATATGACATCAGCATTATCAGCCCTACATATATTGTCATTTGGGACATCACATAAAACATCAACATTATCTGCAGCATTACACCCATTGCTACTCAGCACTTCACAAGTAGCATCAACAGTTCTTGCATCGATCGCCTCGATAGTCCGTGCGTCACAAATGACATTATCAATTTCTGCATTCTTTGTATCAACAGGTTCCACTCCAGGCCTAGGCACTGGAGACTCACTAGGGCTGGCTCCTAGCATACAGTCCATAGCCCCTGGGGCCTCGCCAGCATTCCCCACTTGCACAGCATTATCAAACAGTACCTTGCAAGAGTCCCGAACATCTGCTGGGGAGGCGGGCTCCACAGGGTTTGGAGTAGGCTCATACCGGGCCACTAACCGTCCCAGGTCAGTACCCAGCAAAACGTTGGTGGGGATTTTGTCGGTTACCCCAACTTCTTTCAATCCGCTGCCGGCCCCCCAATCCAGGTGGACCAAGGCGGTGGGTATTGCTGGGGTGACACCCCCAATTCCTCTGACCGCAATCATTTTCCCAGGTAGGTACTGCTCCGGGTTCACAAGCTGGGGATGGATGAGAGTCACTTCTGCTCCAGTGTCTCTCAGCCCAGTGGCAACTGTACCCCCAACCGTGACACGCTGCAGATTCTCTGCATAGCCAGTGGCATTCCTGGTAGCACACAGAGCAGTTGGGACTTCATGGGGGTTTGAGGCCTCACTGGATTTTGGGGCCTCCCTCTTCCTCTCTGGGCAAGTCGTGCTGATATGACCCACCCTGTCACATACAAAGCATTTCCGAGTGTCAGGTTGCTGGAATCCAGGAGACAGCGGTGCTTGCCTCCTCTGGGTGCTGGGTGAAACAGGTTTAGCCATCTGTTCTCCTCTCCAGCTGGGCGTAGTAGTCCTCCGGGACTCAGGTGCTCTATGGGCGGTGTAGGCATCGGCCATTTCCGCAGCCTCATCCACTGTCTTTGGTTCTCGATCCAGCACAAACAGCCGGACCTCAACAGGACAGGTGTGTAGGAACTGGTCTTTTATCATCAGCTCCTGCAGGGCATCCAAGGTTTTAACTGACAGTCCTTTTAGCCACTGCTGGAAGGCAGTGCGCAGGTTGCAAGCATGATCCAGGTAGCTGTCATTAGGACCTCGCTGCACTGTCCTGAAACGTTTGCGATACACCTCTGGCGTGAGGTGGTATCGCGCAATAATGGCTTTCTTAATCGCCTCAAAGTCTGTTTCTTCCTCCTGGGGGAGACTCACAAACGCCTCCAGGGCCTTGCCTCTCAGCCCTGGTGTGAGGTATCTTGCCCACTGCTCACGGGGCACCCCATACTGCCGACAAGTCCTTTCAAACCCCTGTAGGAAAGTGTCTATGTCAGAGTCCTTGTCCATAGCGGGGAACTTATCCAGGGGGATTCTGTGGACTCGCTCACCTTCGCGTTCTGCGGGTCCAGCAGACCGGTTCTGCTGCTGAAGTTTAGCCAGCTCCAGCTGGTGTTGCCGTTCAGCTCTTTCCCTCTCGGCCTGGAGTCGCTGGGCAGCTTGTTCCCTCTCGGCCTGGAGTCTTTCCCTCTCGGCCTGGAGTCGCTGTGCCGCTTGTTCCTTCTCTGCCTGTCGGTGAAGTAGGATCAGCTTTAGGCGCAGTTCAGGATCGGCCGAGTTCAGTAGCTGTAGATCAGCTTCCAGAGATGTCATCTCCGTGTTCGGTGGATCATCCAGGACATCGTCTCCACTCGCATTCTGTGGCGGGAGCGATTCCTCCTCTGTCGTGTCGTGAGCTGCACCCGCTGACGTTGAAGCACGGGCTTGCTCTGCCTCATCATGCTCCTCGAGCGCACGAACTAACTGCTCCTTAGTCTGGCCGCTCACCGTCTCGATGCCTCTGTGCTCACACAGGTTGAGTAGCATCTCTTTGTTTTGCCTTGCATAGCTGGATGCTTTCTGAGCCATCGTGTTGCAAAAAATAAAAAGAAAAAAGGGGGGGGAGGGAAAGCAAACACCAAGTGTGTATCTTTGAACAAAAAAAAAGTATATAGATTCTGCACTGAGTAGACTTCTGTAGGCTAGTTGCTTCTAGCAAGCTTCCAGCCTTTAGTACTCAGAATAGCGAGCTAAACTGCGTACTAATGTACCAAACGATGCCACCACTGCCAGCCAATTATGTCAGGAACCGGCCCGCGGCACGCCTGCGTATACGGTTCCCGACTGCGGGTTTGACCAGATTAAGCGGGGAACAGCCTTATTTAAGCTACAAACAAGGCTGGAACCCCTCAAACACTTCCCACTGCCACCACTAGCGTTGCTAGACACGTTCACTCAGCTATCGAGTGCTCAATACGCAATCTGCGTTTTCGTATTTGGGTCAGCTTTGCGCTTAGGCCAAATACGGGAACGCCACGCACCCACACACACACACAGTTGCAATCTTACACTGTCGTGAAGCAAAGACCCACTAACAGTCGTTCCGAACGATACTGTTAGCCACTCTGCTGTTGCTACTCGCACTGGCGTTGTTCGTACGTTGGGTCAGCTGCGCGCTTAGGCCAACGTATGACAAACGCCCCCACACACAATACAATTACAATTTCATACGGTAGTGTTGCTCAAGCGTACAATTAGGCATGAACTTATACACGGTTACACTTCAGTCTCTTCTAGGCTATGAGTGTTAGTTTAGTACGGCAGAAGTCAAACTTATTAAATAATAATTTAATATTCTAGAAAAACATAGAACAATGCAGAACTTAATATATACAAAAAGATTACAAAAAACAAAGTAAAAATAGTTACAAGATAAAAGTTACAAAGATAACACACAAAGCGATTTTGCTTACCAAAATAAACGGGAAATAAACGTACCAGCGTATCGATCTGGTGTTGTTGCGGGGGGTTCGCACTTCTGGTCAGGAACCAGGTTAGTTCTAGCCGTGTGAGCTACCTCCAAGAACTACAAGTTGTGGCTATCCTAGCTGCGGTTTTATACTATGAAATACGCCTGGAGGCTGTAAGCCTGTGTGGACGGGGGGAAGCTAGATTTAATTACATCCTCAGTCATAATTGGATCTCCAGAGATCTAACATCCACCTGCGAAAAATGTACAATAGCCCACATACATGAAAAGATTTCTCTAGTCCACGTTACAGGTGACAACCCCATTGTTGACAGTACTTCCTAGCTGATCAAAGATAAGGAGGTTGCACCTCCACCAATAATTCAATTTCCACAGGTAGCAAATGGTATCAAAAGGACTTCAACACACTTTACTTCTGCCATTGTCTTATTACCCAAGCATTATTCACTGAAGTCCTCTTTAGATGCAAATGTAGGTCTTTGAAGTTCCCTGACTATGTCCTGATTGGTATAATGGGACAATAGGGCTTCTAATTAGCTCCCTGCTCTCCCAGGAACTGAGGGTAATTGTATTCCACACTGTCACACAGACAAGTACAGCTTCCCCCAAAGCCAGATGATGACCCATACATACGCATCTGAAGTACAGTACATAGCAGTCAGACAGGCAAATTAAAATATTATCCTTACATCATAAGCACCTCAGTATATTCCTGACACAGTATAGACAGGAACAGGAAGGACAGCACAGGGCAATGATCAGACCTGATCTACAAGCAATGTGAGTAAAGCTGTCACACAGGGATGCAGAGATTTCACAGCTGGTGTACAGTGTATACAGTATTCAGTATAGACAGGAAGGACAGCACAGAGCAATGATCAGGCCTGAGCTACAAGTCATGTGAGTAAAGCTGTCACACAGGGATGCAGAGATATCACAGCTGGTGTACAGTGTATACAGTATAGACAGGAACAGGAAGGGCAGCACAGAGCAATGATCAGGCCTGATCTACAAGCCATGCGAGTAAAGCTGCCACACAGGGATTCAGAGATATATCAGCTGGTGTACACAGTATATACAGTATAGACAGGAACAGGAAGGACAGCACAGAGCAATTATCACACATGATCTACAAGTCATGTGAGTAAAGCTGTCACACAGGGATGCAGAGATATCAGAGCTGGTGTACAGTGTATACAGTATAGACAGGAACAGGAAGGACAGCACAGAGCAATGATCAAACCTGATCTACAAGTCATGTGAGTAAAGCTGTCACACAGGGATGCAGAGATATCACAGCTGGTGTACAGTGTATACAGTATAGACAGGAACAGGAAGGACAGCACAGAGCGATGATCAGACCTGATATACAAGTCATGTGAGTAAAGCTGTCACACGGGGATGCAGAGATATCACAGCTGGTGTACAGTGTATACAGTATAGACAGGAACAGGAAGGACAGTACTGAGCAATGATCAGGCCTCATCTACAAGTAATGTGAGTAAAGCTGTCACACAGGGATGCAGAGATATCACAGCTGGTGTACAGTGTATACAGTATAGACAGGAGCAGGAAGGACAGCACAGAGCAATGATCAGACCTGACCTACAAGTCATGTGAGTAAAGCTGTCACACAGGGATGCAGAGATATCGGAGCTGGAGTACAGTGTATACAGTATTCAGTATAGACAGGAAGTACAGCACAAAGTAATGATCAGACCTGATCTACAAGTCATGTGAGTAAAGCTGTCACACAGGGATGCAGAGATATCAGAGCTGGAGTACAGTGTATACAGTATTCAGTATAGACAGGAAGGACAGCACAGAGCAATGATCAGACCTGATCTACAAGTCATGTGAGTAAAGCTGTCACACAGGGATGCAGAGATATCACAGCTGGTATACAGTGTATACAGTATAGACAGGAACAGGAAGGACAGCACAGAGCAATGATCACACATGATCTACAAGTCATGTGAGTAAAGCTGTCACACAGGGATGCAGAGATATCAGAGCTGGTGTACAGTGTATACAGTATAGACAGGAACAGGAAGGACAGCACAGAGCAATGATCAGACCTGATCTACAAGTCATGTGAGTAAAGCTGTCACACGGGGATGCAGAGATATCACAGCTGGTGTACAGTGTATACAGTATAGACAGGAACAGGAAGGACAGTACTGAGCAATGATCAGTCCTCATCTACAAGTCATGTGGGTAAAGCTGTCACACAGGGATGCAGAGATATCACAGCTGGTGTACAGTGTATACAGTATAGACAGGAACAGGAAGGACATCATAGAGCAATGATCAGACCTGATCTACAAGCCCTGTGAGTAAAGCTGTCACACAGGGATACAGAGATATCTGAGCTGGTGTACAGTGTACACAGTACACAGTATACAGTATAGACAGGAACAGGAAGGACAGCACAGCGCAATGATCAGACCTGATCTACATGTCATGTGAGTAAAGCTGTCACACAGGGATGCAGAGATATCAGAACTGGTATACAGTGTACACAGTATACAGTATAGACAGGAACAGGAAGGGCAGCACAGAGCAATGATCAGACCTGATCTACAAGTCATGTGAGTAAAGCTGTCACACAGGGATGCAGAGATATCAGAGCTGGTGTACAGTGTATACAGTATAGACAGGAGCAGGAAGGACAGCGCAGAGCAATGATCAGGCCTAATCTACAAGCCATGTGAGTAAAGCTGTCACACAGGGATGCAGAGATATCACAGCTGGTGTATGGTGTATACAGTATAGACAGGAACAGGAAGGACAGTACTCAGGAAATGATCAGGCCTGATCTACAAGCCATGTGAGTAAAGCTGTCACACAGGGGTGCAGAGATATCACAGCTGGTGTACAGTGTATACAGTATACAGTATAGACAGGAACAGGAAGTACAGCACAGAGCAATGATCAGACCTGACCTACAAGCCATGCGAGTAAAGCTGTCACACAGGGATGCAGAGATATCACGGCTGGTGTACAGTGTATACAGTATACACAGGAGCAGGAAGGACAGCACAGAGCAATGATCAGACCTGATCTACAAGTCATGTGAGTAAAGCTGTCACACAGGGATGCAGAGATATCAGAGCTGGAGTACAGTGTATACAGTATTCAGTATAGACAGGAAGTACAGCACAGAGCAATGATCAGACCTGACCTACAAGTCGTGTGAGTAAAGCTGTCACACAGGGATGCAGAGATATCAGAGCTAGAGTACAGTGTATACAGTATTCAGTATAGACAGGAAGTACAGCACAGAGCAATGATCAGACCTGATCTACAAGTCATGTGAGTAAAGCTGTCACACAGGGATGCAGAGATATCACAGCTGGTGTACAGTGTATACAGTATAGACAGGAACAGGAAGGACAGCACAGAGCAATGATCAGGCCTGATCTACAAGCCATGTGAGTAAAGCTGTCACACAGGGATGCAGAGATATCACAGCTGCTGTACAGTGTATACAGTATAGACAGGAACAGTTAGGACAGCACAGGGCAATGATCAGACCTGATCTACAAGCAATGTGAGTAAAGCTGTCACACAGGGATGCAGAGATATCACAGCTGGTGTACAGTGTATACAGTATTCAGTATAGACAGGAAGGACAGCACAGAGCAATGATCAGGCCTGAGCTACAAGTCATGTGAGTAAAGCTGTCACACAGGGATGCAGAGATATCACAGCTGGTGTACAGTGTATACAGTATAGACAGGAACAGGAAGGGCAGCACAGAGCAATGATCAGGCCTGATCTACAAGCCATGCGAGTAAAGCTGTCACACAGGGATTCAGAGATATATCAGCTGGTGTACACAGTATATACAGTATAGACAGGAACAGGAAGGACAGCACAGAGCAATTATCACACATGATCTACAAGTCATGTGAGTAAAGCTGTCACACAGGGATGCAGAGATATCAGAGCTGGTGTACAGTGTATACAGTATAGACAGGAACAGGAAGGACAGCACAGAGCAATGATCAAACCTGATCTACAAGTCATGTGAGTAAAGCTGTCACACAGGGATGCAGAGATATCACAGCTGGTGTACAGTGTATACAGTATAGACAGGAACAGGAAGGACAGCACAGAGCGATGATCAGACCTGATATACAAGTCATGTGAGTAAAGCTGTCACACGGGGATGCAGAGATATCACAGCTGGTGTACAGTGTATACAGTATAGACAGGAACAGGAAGGACAGTACTGAGCAATGATTAGGCCTCATCTACAAGTCATGTGGGTAAAGCTGTCACACAGGGATGCAGAGATATCACAGCTGGTGTACAGTGTATACAGTATAGACAGGAACAGGAAGGACATCATAGAGCAATGATCAGACCTGATCTACAAGCCCTGTGAGTAAAGCTGTCACACAGGGATACAGAGATATCTGAGCTGGTGTACAGTGTACACAGTATACAGTATAGACAGGAACAGGAAGGACAGCACAGAGCAATGATCAGACCTAATCTACAAGTAATGCGAGTAAAGCTGTCACACAGGGATGCAGAGATATCAGAGCTGGTGTACAGTGTACACAATATACAGTATAGACAGGAACAGGAAGGGCAGCACAGAGCAATGATCAGACCTGATCTACAAGTCATGTGAGTAAAGCTGTCACACAGGGATGCAGAGATATCAGAGCTGGTGTACAGTGTACACAATATACAGTATAGACAGGAACAGGAAGGGCAGCACAGAGCAATGATCAGACCTGATCTACAAGTCATGTGAGTAAAGCTGTCACACAGGGATGCAGAGATATCAGAACTGGTATACAGTGTACACAGTATACATAGTTACATAGTTACATAGTTATTTTGGTTGAAAAAAGACATACGTCCATCGAGTTCAACCAGTACAAAGTACAACTCCAGCCCGTCCCCCACATACCCCTGTTGATCCAGAGGAAGGCAAAAAAAACCCCACCAGGCATGGTCCAATTAGCCCCAAATGGGAAAAATTCCTTCCCGACTCCAGATGGCAATCAGATAAAATCCCTGGATCAACATCATTAGGCATAACCTAGTAATTGTAGCCATGGATGTCTTTCAACGCAAGGAAAGCATCTAAGCCCCCTTTAAATGCAGGTATAGAGTTTGCCATAACGACTTCCTGTGGCAATGCATTCCACATCTTAACCACTCTTACTGTAAAGAACCCTTTCCTAAATAAATGGCTAAAACGTTTTTCCTCCATGCGCAGCTCATGTCCTCTAGTCCTTTGAGAAGGCCTAGGGACAAAAAGCTCATCCGCCAAGCTATTATATTGCCCTCTGATGTATTTATACATGTTAATTAGATCTCCTCTAAGGCGTCTTTTCTCTAGACTAAATAAACCCAGTTTATCTAACCTTTCTTGGTAAGCGAGACCTTCCATCCCACGTATCAATTTTGTAGCTCGTCTCTGCACCTGCTCTAAAACTGCAATATCTTTTTTGTAATGTGGTGCCCAGAACTGAATTCCATATTCCAGATGTGGCCTTACTAGAGAGTTAAACAGGGGCAATATTATGCTAGCATCTCGAGTTTTTATTTCCCTTTTAATGCATCCCAAAATTTTGTTCGCTTTAGCTGCAGCGGCTTGGCATTGAGTACGATTATTTAACTTGTTGTCGATGAGTACTCCTAAGTCCTTCTCCAAGTTTGATGTTCCCAACTGTATCCCATTTATTTTGTATGGTGCTAGACCATTGGTACGACCAAAATGCATGACCTTACATTTGTCAACATTGAATTTCATCTGCCATGTATGTGCCCATATAGCCATCCTATCCAGATCCTGTTGCAATATGACACTATCTTCCTGAGAGTTGATGATTCTGCACAATTTTGTATCATCTGCAAAAATAGCAACATTGCTCACTACTGCATCTACTAGGTCATTAATAAATAAATTGAAGAGCACTGGACCCAGTGCAGACCCCTGTGGGAGCCCACTGCTAACAGTCTCCCATTTTGAGTACGATCCATTGACCACAACTCTTTGTTTTCTGTCCATTAGCCAGTTCCCTATCCATGAACACAAACTCTTCCCCAGTCCTTGCATCCTCACCTTTTGCACCAGACTTCTGTGGGGAACAGTGTCGAAGGCCTTTGCAAAGTCCAAGTATATCACATCTACAGCATTCCCAATATCCATATTAGCATTCACTACCTCATAAAAGCTGAGCATGTTAGTCAAACAGGACCTGTCTTTAGTAAACCCTCTTTAGTACAGTATAGACAGGAACAGGAAGGGCAGCACAGAGCAATGATCAGACCTGATCTACAAGTCATGTGAGTAAAGCTGTCACACAGGGATGCAGAGATATCACAGCTGGTGTACATTGTACACAGTATAGACAGGAACAGGAAGGACGGCACAGAGCAATGATCAGACCTGATCTACAAGTCATGTGAGTAAAGCTGTCACACAGGGATGCAGAGATATCAGAGCTGGTGTACAGTGTATACAGTATAGAGAGGAACAGAAAGGAACAGCACAGAGCAATGATCAGACCTGATCTACAACTCATGTGAGTAAAGCTGTCACACAGGGATGCAGAGATATCACAGCTGGTGTACATTGTACACAGTATAGACAGGAACAGGAAGGACGGCACAGAGCAATGATCAGACCTGATCTACAAGTCATGTGAGTAAAGCTGTCACACAGGGATGCAGAGATATCAGAGCTGGAGTACAGTGTATACAGTATTCAGTATAGACAGGAAGTACAGCACAGAGCAATGATCAGACCTGACCTACAAGTCGTGTGAGTAAAGCTGTCACACAGGGATGCAGAGATATCAGAGCTGGAGTACAGTGTATACAGTATTCAGTATAGACAGGAAGTACAGCACAGAGCAATGATCAGACCTGATCTACAAGTCATATGAGTAAAGCTGTCACACAGGGATGCAGAGATATCACAGCTGGTGTACAGTGTATACAGTATAGACAGGAACAGGAAGGACGGCACAGAGCAATGATCAGACCTGATCTACAAGTCATGCGAGTAAAACTGTCACACAGGGATGCAGAGATATCAGAGCTGGTGTACAGTGTACACAGTATACAGTGTAGACCGGAACAGGAAGGGCAGCACAGAGCAATGATCAGACCTGATCTACAAGTCATGTGAGTAAAGCTGTCACACGGGGATGCAGAGATATCAGAGCTGGTGTACAGTGTATACAGTATAGACAGGAACAGGAAGGGCAGCACAGAGCAATGATCAGACCTGATCTACAAGTCATGTAAGTAGAACTGTCACACAGGGATGCAGAAATATCAGAGCTGGTGTACAGTGTATACAGTATAGACAGGAACAGGAAGGGCAGCATAGAGCAATGATCAGACCTGATCTACAAGTAATGTGAGTAAAGCTGTCACACAGGGATGCAGAGATATCATAGCTGGTGTACAGTGTATACAGTATAGACAGGAACAGGAAGGGCAGCACAGAGCAATGATCAGACCTGATCTACAAGTAATGTGAGTAAAGCTGTCACACAGGGATGCAGAGATATCACAGCTGGTGTACAGTGTATACAGTATAGACAGGAACAGGAAGGGCAGCACAGAGCAATGATCAGATCTGATCTACAAGACATGTGAGTAAAGCTGTCACACAGGGATGCAGAGATATCAGAACTGGTATACAGTGTACACAGTATAGACAGGAACAGGAAGGACAGCACAGAGCAATGATCAGACCTGATCTACAAGTAATGTGAGTAAAGCTGTCACACAGGGATGCAGAGATATCACAGCTGGTGTACAGTGTATACAGTATAGACAGGAACAGGAAGGGCAGCACAGAGCAATGATCAGATCTGATCTACAAGACATGTGAGTAAAGCTGTCACACAGGGATGCAGAGATATCAGAGCTGGTGTACACAGTATACAGTATAGACAGGAACAGGAAGGGCAGCACAGAACAATGATCAGACCTGATCTACAAGTCATGTGAGTAAAGCTGTCACACAAGGATGCAGAGATATTACAGATGGTGTACAGTGTATACAGTATAGACAGGGACAGGAAGGACAGCACAGAGCAATGATCAGACCTGATCTACAAGTCATGTGAGTAAAGCTGTCACACAAGGATGCAGAGATATTACAGATGGTGTACAGTGTATACAGTATAGACAGGAACAGGAAGGGCAGCACAGAGCAATGATCAGACCTGATCTACAAGTCATGTGAGTAAAGCTGTCATACAGGGATGCAGAGATATCACAGCTGGTGTACAGTGTATACAGTATATACAGTATAGACAGGAACAGGAAGGACAGCACAGAGCAATTATCAGACCTGATCTACAAGACATGTGAGTAAAGCTGTCACACAGGGATGCAGAGATATCAGAACTGGTGTACACAGTATACAGTATAGACAGGAACAGGAAGGACAGCCCAGAGCAATGATCAGACCTGATCTACAAGTCATGTGAGTAAAGCTGTCACACAGGGATGCAGAGATATCAGAGCTGGTGTACAGTATATACAGTATAGACAGGAGCAGGAAGGACAGCCCAGAGCAATGATCAGACCTGACCTATAAGTCATGTGAGTAAAGCTGTCACACAAGGATGCAGAGATATTACAGATGGTGTACAGTGTATACAGTATAGACAGGAACAGGAAGGACAGCACAGAGCAATGATCAGACCTGATCTACAAGTCATGTGAGTAAAGCTGTCACACAGGGATGCAGAGATATCAGAGCTGGTGTACAGTGTATACAGTATAGACAGGAGCAGGAAGGACAGCACAGAGCAATGATCAGACCTGATCTACAAGTCATGTGAGTAAAGCTGTCACACAGGGATGCAGAGATATCAGAGCTGGTGTACAGTGTATACAGTATAGACAGGAACAGGAAGGACAGCACAGAGCAATGATCAGACCTGATCTACAAGTCATGTGAGTAAAGCTGTCACACAGGGATGCAGAGATATCACAGCTGGTGTACAGTGTATACAGTATAGACAGGAGCAGGAAGGACAGCACAGAGCAATGATCAGACCTGATCTACAAGTCATGTGAGTAAAGCTGTCACACGGGGATGCAGAGATATCACAGCTGGTGTACAGTGTATACAGTATAGACAGGAACAGGAAGGGCAGCACAGAGCAATGATCAGACCTGATCTACAAGTCATGTGAGTAAAGCTGTCACACAGGGATGCAGAGATATCACAGCTGGTGTACAGTGTATACAGTATATACAGTATAGACAGGAGCAGGAAGGACAGCACAGAGCAATGATCAGACCTGATCTACAAGTCATGTGAGTAAAGCTGTCACACGGGGATGCAGAGATATCACAGCTGGTGTACAGTGTATACAGTATAGACAGGAACAGGAAGGGCAGCACAGAGCAATGATCAGACCTGATCTACAAGTCATGTGAGTAAAGCTGTCACACAGGGATGCAGAGATATCACAGCTGGTGTACAGTGTATACAGTATAGACAGGAACAGGAAGGACAGCACAGAGCAATGCTCAGACCTGATCTACAAGTCATGTGAGTAAAGCTGTCACACAGGGATACAGAGATATCACAGCTGGTGTACAGTGTATACAGTATAGACAGGAACAGGAAGGGCAGCACAGAGCAATGATCAGACCTGATCTACAAGTCATGTGAGTAAAGCTGTCACACGGGGATGCAGAGATATCACAGCTGGTGTACAGTGTATACAGTATAGACAGGAACAGGAAGGGCAGCACAGAGCAATGATCACACATGATGTACAAGCCATGTGAGTAAAGCTGTCACACAGGGATGCAGAGATATCACAGCTGGTGTACAGTGTATACAGTATAGAGAGGAACAGGAAGGGCAGCACAGAGCAATGATCAGACCTGATCTACAAGTCATGTGAGTAAAGCTGTCACACAGGGATGCAGAGATATCACAGCTGGTGTACAGTGTATACAGTATAGACAGGAACAGGAAGGGCAGCACAGAGCAATGATCAGACCTGATCTACAAGTCATGTGAGTAAAGCTGTCACACAGGGATGCAGAGATATCACAGCTGGTGTACAGTGTATACAGTATAGACAGGAACAGGAAGGGCAGCACAGAGCAATGATCAGACCTGATCTACAAGTCATGTGAGTAAAGCTGTCACACGGGGATGCAGAGATATCACAGCTGGTGTACAGTGTATACAGTATAGACAGGAACAGGAAGGGCAGCACAGAGCAATGATCACACATGATGTACAAGCCATGTGAGTAAAGCTGTCACACAGGGATGCAGAGATATCACAGCTGGTGTACAGTGTATACAGTATAGAGAGGAACAGGAAGGGCAGCACAGAGCAATGATCAGACCTGATCTACAAGTCATGTGAGAAAAGCTGTCACACAGGGATGCAGAGATATCACAGCTGGTGTACAGTGTATACAGTATAGACAGGAACAGGAAGGGCAGCACAGAGCAATGATCAGACCTGATCTACAAGTCATGTGAGTAAAGCTGTCACACAGGGATGCAGAGATATCACAGCTGGTGTACAGTGTATACAGTATAGACAGGAACAGGAAGGGCAGCACAGAGCAATGATCAGACCTGATCTACAAGTCATGTGAGTAAAGCTGTCACACAGGGATGCAGAGATATCACAGCTGGTGTACAGTGTATACAGTATAGACAGGAACAGGAAGGGCAGCACAGAGCAATGATCAGACCTGATCTACAAGTCATGTGAGTAAAGCTGTCACACGGGGATGCAGAGATATCACAGCTGGTGTACAGTGTATACAGTATAGACAGGAGCAGGAAGGACAGCACAGAGCAATGATCAGACCTGACCTACAAGTCATATGAGTAAAGCTGTCACACAGGGATGCAGAGATATCACAGCTGGTGTACAGTGTATACAGTATAGACAGGAACAGGAAGGGCAGCACAGAGCAATGATCAGACCTGATCTACAAGTCATGTGAGTAAAGCTGTCAGAGGGATGCAGAGATATCACAGCTGGTGTACAGTGTATACAGTATAGACAGGAACAGGAAGGACAGCACAGAGCAATGATCAGACCTGATCTACAAGTCATGTGAGTAGAGCTGTCACACAGGGATGCAGAGATATCAGAGCTGGTGTACAGTGTATACAGTATAGACAGGAACAGGAAGGACAGCACAGAGCAATGATCAGACCTGATCTACAAGCCATGTGAGTAAAGCTGTCACACAGGGATGCAGAGATATCACAGCTGGTGTACAGTGTATACAGTATAGACAGGAACAGGAAGGACAGCACAGAGCAATGATCAGACCTGATCTACAAGCCATGTGAGTAAAGCTGTCACACAGGGATGCAGAGATATCAGAACTGGTATACAGAGTACACAGTATACAGTATAGACAGGAACAGGAAGGACAGCACAGAGCAATGATCAGACCTGACCTACAAGTCATGTGAGTAAAGCTGTCACACAGGGATGCAGAGATATCACAGCTGGTGTACAGTGTACACAGTATAGACAGGAACAGGAAGGACAGCACAGAGCAATGATCAGACCTGATCTACAAGCCATGTGAGTAAAGCTGTCACACAGGGATGCAGAGATATCAGAACTGGTATACAGAGTACACAGTATACAGTATAGACAGGAACAGGAAGGACAGCACAGAGCAATGATCAGACCTGACCTACAAGTCATGTGAGTAAAGCTGTCAGAGGGATGCAGAGATATCACAGCTGGTGTACAGTGTATACAGTATAGACAGGAACAGGAAGGACAGCACAGAGCAATGATCAGACCTGATCTACAAGTCATGTGAGTAGAGCTGTCACACAGGGATGCAGAGATATCAGAGCTGGTGTACAGTGTATACAGTATAGACAGGAACAGGAAGGACAGCACAGAGCAATGATCAGATCTGATCTACAAGCCATGTGAGTAAAGCTGTCACACAGGGATGCAGAGATATCACAGCTGGTGTACAGTGTATACAGTATAGACAGGAACAGGAAGGACAGCACAGAGCAATGATCAGACCTGATCTACAAGCCATGTGAGTAAAGCTGTCACACAGGGATGCAGAGATATCAGAACTGGTATACAGAGTACACAGTATACAGTATAGACAGGAACAGGAAGGACAGCACAGAGCAATGATCAGACCTGACCTACAAGTCATGTGAGTAAAGCTGTCACACAGGGATGCAGAGATATCACAGCTGGTGTACAGTGTACACAGTATAGACAGGAACAGGAAGGGCAGCACAGAGCAATGATCAGACCTGATCTACAAGTCATGTGAGTAAAGCTGTCACACAGGGATGCAGAGATATCAGAGCTGGTGTACGGTGTATACAGTATAGACAGGAGCAGGAAGGACAGCACAGAGCAATGATCAGACCTGATCTACAAGGCATGTGAGTAAAGCTGTCACACAGGGATGCAGAGATATCACAGCTGGTGTACAGTGTATACAGTATAGACAGGAACAGGAAGGGCAGCACAGAGCAATGATCAGACCTGATCTACAAGTCATGTGAGTAAAGCTGTCACACAGGGATGCAGAGATATCACAGCTGGTGTACAGTGTACACAGTATAGACAGGAACAGGAAGGGCAGCACAGAGCAATGATCAGACCTGATCTAGAAGTCATGTGAGTAAAGGTGTCACACAGGGATGCAGAGATATCAGAGCTGGTGTACGGTGTATACAGTATAGACAGGAGCAGGAAGGACAGCACAGAGCAATGATCAGACCTGATCTACAAGGCATGTGAGTAAAGCTGTCACACAGGGATGCAGAGATATCACAGCTGGTGTACAGTGTATACAGTATAGACAGGAGCAGGAAGGACAGCACAGAGCAATGATCAGACCTGATCTACAAGTCATGTGAGTAAAGCTGTCACACAGGGATGCAGAGATATCAGAGCTGGTGTACGGTGTATACAGTATAGACAGGAACAGGAAGGGCAGCACAGAGCAATGATCAGACCTGATCTACAAGTCATGTGAGTAAAGCTGTCACACAGGGATGCAGAGATATCAGAGCTGGTGTACGGTGTATACAGTATAGACAGGAACAGGAAGGGCAGCACAGAGCAATGATCAGACCTGATCTACAAGGCATGTGAGTAAAGCTGTCACACAGGGATGCAGAGATATCACAGCTGGTGTACAGTGTATACAGTATAGACAGGAACAGGAACGGCAGCACAGAGCAATGATCAGACCTGATCTGACAGTGGCAAAATTACAATTCATGCCCCCCCCCCCCATGCCTCCCCCTGGTGCCCCTCACAGCCTTGGGGCCCACCTCACAAGGGTCAAAAAACAAGTGTGGCCATCATGATCTTCCCACCCATAACAAGCGTTGATCTGGAGTATAGTCCCCTGTATCGGAGGAAGGGAAGGAGCCCTCCACAGCTCTGGGCCCCCTGCAGGGACTGCCCCCCCCCCCCTCTAGTTACGTCCCTGAGACCTGACCTATAAGCATACCTCCCAACATTTTAAGATAAGAAAGAGGAATACTTAAGCCACGCCCCTGACACACCCCTAATCACACCCCTCATACACCCCTAGTCACGCATATCATAAAGATTTCATAAGGAAAATATTGTATTTTATAATTCAAATCACACTGGTCCTCTCTATCCTGGTTCATTTTCCTTCATATTACCGTATTTTCCGCAATATAAGACGCTCCAGAATATAAAAGACACACTCAGGGTTATTTATATACTGAACCTGAACTCCTGTCCTGTGTGTGTCTGTGTCCCCTCCTGCCCCCCCTGTGTCCCCTCCTGTCCTTCTGTGCGTGTGTCTCCTCCAGCCCCCCCTTGTCCCATCCTGTCCTCCGCTCTTTGGCTCAATCCAGCTGCAGTGATCTGCACACATCTCCCGTTCCACGCGGCTTCCCCTAGTGATGGCTCCTGTTGATCGCATCATGTGTGGGAACGCAAGATGCCTGCAGATCGCCGCAGCTGGAATAGCTAGGAAGTTGTGCCGCTCTGCCCGCTAACTATTCTTTCACAGGGGTAGCGGAGACATGCTGGAGGTGGAGAGGACCACACAGCGCTGGAGTCAATAGGGAGGTGAGTCGCTCTGCCAGTATTGTTGCTCGGGGGGGGGGGGGGGGGCGGAGTCATGCGGGATGCAGGCATACCCCACAGCGCTGGAGTCAATAGCGCTGGAGTCAATAGCCCCTTGTGGCTCTGATTTCCTGCTATGTATCCTCGTAGCAGGAAAGCAGAGCCACAAGGGGGCAGTCTTGGGCTTGAACAGACATCACAGAAGACTGACTCAGCTATAATCATTGGGGGCAAAGCTAGACTGAATGCTCAGTGGAGGATTTTATCAGGGCTGATAACAAGAAGACTGAGCAGTGAAGAATGAAACAAAAGAGCAGATTAGGTGTTTACTGTCATGTTCCCATTGATACATATGGTAAAATACATGAGGGTGTGTCGTCTCTGGTTCTCTTTAAATGTGTGATTGAAGGTTTCAGGTGTGTGGAGTGTGGGAGGGAATTCTAGAGGTGAAAGAGGCTCATGAGAAGTCCTGTATACAGGAAAGAGAGGCGGTGACTCTAGTCAAGAGCACAAGAAGGTCGTGTGCAGAGCAGAGGTGATAGTTGGGTGATTATTTGGGTGATTTATATCAGGAAAAAAGGAAACACTGACAAGTCATCAGCTTATATTTATGCTGATAACTAACATATCTCTGCACCACTGAAAGGCCGAGCATGCTGGTACTTGTAGTTCCACAAAAGCTGGAGGACTAGTGGGATGCCTCTGCTTGCCCATTAGGAATATGGCAGGTGGTGCTATTGCAATCTCACCACTAGATGGCAGCAGAGCACTGGAAATACTCTGGCTGGCTGCACTGCGGAGATAGTGCAGCAAGGTGGGAGCTGCGGAAAGTCAGCCACTCCTCATCAACATATCTATAAAAAGACCAAAATACCATCAGATTTGTCGTTCTTATTAAAAGAAAAAGAAAAACCTGATTTTCCTGTACAATGATCATTTTTTTAAGTTGAAGTAAAATGTAATCTTTTTATTGTATTGTGCGTGGCCACCTTTAGACTTTGTTTCCACTCGAACGCCACAAAACGGACGCAGGACCAGCGCCGATGCAAAATCGCATCTGAATACGTAGCTCTGGGGATCTGCATGCGATGTCTGAAAAAACAGGCACTATTTATTTCCCTTGCGTGGGAATCGGTAGCTTACAAATTTGCATGTGGGAAAATCGATCCAAATCGACTTCAGCAGAAACCAAGCCTAAAGGTGACCATCAATGATGCAATCATGATTGTATAAATACCAAATCCATCCAGTAAAAGGGTAAATTGAGTGTGTGACAGGAAGGGACTACCAACTGTATCCAAGATTATTCAAAGGTGGTAAGATTGTACAATCAAAATTGTATCATTAGTAGACACCTAAAGAAGACTATAAGTGACGAAATAATGGTGTTTGAAAAAAAATGCAAGAACTGATCTGACTTTAGAGGATACTTTTATTTAATGCACATGCGGAATCCTTCTTTAACCACTTCACCCCAAGGCGGTTTTTACCGTAACGGACAAGAGCGATT
Source organism: Hyperolius riggenbachi (assembly GCF_040937935.1). Lineage (NCBI taxonomy): Eukaryota > Metazoa > Chordata > Amphibia > Anura > Hyperoliidae > Hyperolius > Hyperolius riggenbachi. The sequence goes on from NC_090653.1 coordinate 290,066,224, forward strand.
TTCCCCTTTCAGTGCTCCTCCCTTTCATTTGCCAATAGCTTCATCACTACTTATCACAATGAAATGATCTATATCTTGTTTTTTTCACCACCAATTAGGCTTTTTGGGGTGGATATTTGTTTTCAGTAATTACTTTATTTTCTATGCATTTTAAAGGGAAATACAAGGAAAAAAATACACGATTTCTCCAATTTTATCCCCTATAGTTTTAATATAAAGATTGCTACTGTACATAAAACCCACACATTGTATCTGCCTAGTTGTCCTGGTTATCACAAGATTTTAATGATGTCCCTAGTACAAAGTATGGTGACAATATAGTATTTGGAAATAAAGGTGTATTTTTTCTTTGGTGTTTGTTTTTTTCACTATTTTCACGCGCACAGGAATGCACGTGCACAAATGCACGCGCACAGCGGCAGCAGCACTGTCTGACTTATGAAAACTTCCTGCTAGAGCCTCTTAATGGCTCCAGGACGTTTTCATAAGTCAGCTTGTCAGTAAGTGGTTAAAGCACAGCTGACCTGAGAGAGATATGGAGGCTGCCATACTTATTTCCTTTTACCACTTAAGGAAAAATTGACATTTATAAATATCCGATTTGTGCACTAATTAGTACAAATAAGACGTTTAATAACTGTGCATTCTGACACAATGCATGAGAGTGCGTGTGCACATGCCTGCGGGAGCCCTGTCCCTCTGTCCCCATTTCCTCCTCATTTGTCCCTCTTTCTATGCAAATATACATATTTCTCTACTAAAAAAATGTGTTTGATGGACTCTAAACTTTATTCCCATCCTTTCAATTGATATATTACTAATTTTAAAATGTTAACATGAACCAGGATAGAAAGGACCAGTGTGGTTTGAATTATAAAACAACATATTTTTGTTATGAAATCTTTATGGTATGCGTGACTAGGAGTGTGTCAGGGGCGTGATTAGGGGTGTGGCATGGGCGTGGCTTAAGTGTCCCTCTTTCTCATCTCAAAAAGTTGGGAGGTATGGTTAGGTGCAATGTTACTTTTCACCCCCGGTGTGATCTTATTGCAACGTGTACACAGTATAGTGTGAAAGGACCCTACAGCTAAACTCGCAGACTCTTAATAAGTCAGCCTTTTATGAAGACATCAGCCCTTCACATCTTCCTCCATGTGATAATTATATCGGCACTGTACAGCTGAGGTCACGGAACGCAGCCAAAATTCAGCCGCTCCCCTCCTTCCCTCGACCAATCGGAGAATCCCAATCTGTCCGCTGCCCCGCCCACATTGCCACGCGGCTCTTCCTGTCCGCTGGCGCTGTCACTTTACATTTCGTTATGTATGGATAACGTTTTTTTCTGCGAGGAAACATCTGGAAGGCGACAAACGATAAAATGAACGCAGGAGGACAGGGCGGAGCTTCAGGCAGCATCTGAATCCGTTTAGCTGGAAGATTGGCGGCCCAGAGCTGGAGGCCCCTCTATTGCTGCAGATTCAAAACATGCAGAGTGATGTCAGTGGGAAAATATTACTCTACCCACTGACTCGCCCCCCTCTCCCCGAACCGCTCTGTCATCACAATGTGTTCTCTGCTTAACCCATGAGAAATCGCTCCCCATACAGGGAACTGACTCCGCTGTAACGCCAGAGATCACCCGATGCAACCGGCAGCAGCTAACAGGCAGCGCGGGGCCTGACACCCTCACACACTACGTACTCATATGAACCCTCTGCATTCTAAAACTCAATGGCTATCTGTACAGCCTTTTCACAAAGTTGTTTAACCTCTTGAGGACCGCAGTGTTAAACCCCCCTAAAGACCAGGCCAATTTTCACTTAATAGACCACTGCAGCTTTACAGAGAAACTCCGGTGAAAATAATGTAATAAAAAAAGTGCTTCATTTTTACAATAATTATGTATAAATGGTTTAGTCAGTGTTTGCTCATTGTAAAATCTTTACATTTAATCTTTACTCTGATTTACATTTTTACTGTTGGCAGGTGATGTAGCTGCTGCATGCTTTTTTGGCAGTTGGAAACATCTATTTCCCACAATGCAACAAGGTTCACAGACCGGAAACTGCCAGGAGTACCACGGTCCTCAGAGCTTCTTGTGGGAGGGGTTTCACCACAATATCAGCCATACAGCGCCCCCTGATGATCCGTTTGTGAAAAGGAATAGATTTCTCATGTAAAAGGGGGTATCAGCTACTGATTGGGATGAAGTTCAATTCTTAGTCGGAGTTTCTCTTTAAGGCCTCGCTGCAGGGCTGTCCAACTCACACAAGTTCCCCCCCCCCCCTTTTCTGCCCACCAACAGAGCTTTCTGTT